>NW_026058093.1:0-72231 GCF_023721935.1 Panthera uncia | reverse complement strand
ATCCCTCTTGCCTCCCGTGGGAGTAGTGGGGGTAGTGGTGGGCAGACATCTACTAAAATACTGAGCTAGAAGAAGCTTCTGTACCTGCTAGGGGGGGTTCCGGCCCCTTCCCAAATACACTGAGTCAGCCAGTTCAGACCTCTGGGACAAGTCCTTGCCGTAGCATGGTGGGGACCCCAGAACAGCACCCGCCTCCTCTGTCAACCCCACAGTTGGTGCCACCCTCATGACCTAATAATCACCTCCCAAAAGCCCCACTTCCTAATACCATCACATGGAGGGTTAGGGTTTCAACATGTGAATTTGGGGGAGACACGAACATTCAGTCTATTACAGAACCAAAGCCAGTGAAGAGGCCCCACTTGAAAGTGACCAATGGTTGGGGCTCCAGGGTGGCCCATTCGGTTAAGCGACCAACTCTTGATTTTGACGCGGGTCATGATCTCATGGTCTGTGAGTTCAAGCCCTGCATCAGGCTCTGCACTGTCAGCACAGAGCCTGCTTGGGATTCTCTCTCTTCCTCTCTGTCTGTTCCTCCCCTGCTTGTGCTCTCTCTTAAAATCAATAAATGAAGGAAATAAATAGAATAAATAAAATAAAAGGAAGGAAGGAAGGAAAGAAGGAAGGAAGGAAGAAATGGTGCACATCTGGGGAGTGGTGATGTGAAGCATGTTTGGCGGAGAGGGTGGGTCAAGATCACGGAGGTAGAGTGGCACTCTGAGGGGTGAGCAGGCACCCAGCCCCAGCAAGCCTCTGCCTCCTTATGTATAAAACAGAAAAGTGATGGTGCTGCTAGGGGGAGTGACGGGGGCGGGGCACCTGGCGAACATCCCCATCAGTAGGTATTTCAACCTACAGGCAATGGAGGATCCATAGGAAGTTGAACTCAAACATGGCGTCTCCTTGAAATCAAAACTATGGGAACAAAAATTTGAGTGTGCTGGTTGGAGAGTTGTGTCGTTTTTCGGTAATCTTTTCATTTCGTCTCCGGGGTTCTCCAAATATTTGTGCTGTTTGGGGATGGCAGTGGGGACTCTTCCTCCTCTTCCCCTGGCAATATATTAGCCCAGGATTCCGATGGAATATAGTAACTCAAGGGCTCACCGTCAGCTCGCGGAGGGCTGTGAATGAAGTGGCACATGATGAAGGATGTTCACGCAGCAGTTCCGTGGACAGGCTACCCCCTATCTTCAGGAGGCAAGCCAGTAGATCCCATTCACCAATGGTTCACAAATTTGGTGTATCTAAGCACAGTCAGGGGGAGGGGAACAATATTTTAAAAGGCAGGCTCTTAGCCCCTATCCCCAGATGCCCTGCTTTTCTTCCATCAAAAATCTGCAATTATTAAAAGCACCCATGTGTTAAAATACAAGGAAGCTCAAACTTTCAGAAACACTGCCATATGCCGGGCCCCTAGCACAGTCACCAACATGTGCAACATGTGCATGCACAACACAGCTAGAAGTCTGTCGGTGCCGTCACACGAATGAATTGGCTGAGAACATGAAACAATATTCTGGAGGGTCTTCTAAAAAAAAAAATTCCCTTAAAGCAGTGGTTCTCATCCTGGGATGTATCTATGGAGCACTGGGGACTTTATAAGCGGACTTCAGAGGACCCATGACTTCCCTGAAACTGAAAGTAATTTTTTGTGTGGATGTACAGATCTTTCCAGGAAGATTTCTCATTTTCCTCAGATATATGACCCGTAGAGAGTAAGGACCCACCCACCACCTTAGAGGCTGAAGCATCTAAATTGTAAGCCATATATATCTCCACCTGCAAAACCTCCCAGGAAACCTTTCCCTTGCGCCCTTGTCCAATGAAACAAGATATTCAAGGAGTTAAATCATTCAGGGGATCTTAGTTGCCTTTTATTTGCTGTTTGCAGGACCAAAGCTGAAGGGAGCTGAGAGACCCATCGGAGTCTGGTATCTCTTAACACATGAGAAATGGAAACCTAGAAGGTTACTTGCCCAAGGTCTCCCCACCTAATAACTGGTAGAGCCTGGAGGGGCACCTGCGGGGTGTCACCACAGCACAGTGCCCTTGTCGCACTGTCCCTCACCCCACCGCCACCCCCCCCCCCGCCCCGTGCCCCTCCCTAACCACTGAGATCATCCAGGTCAAAACAAGTTGATCTCTGTTAAGGCACAATTTAGGTAGTATGAACATACGACCCAGCTGAATGAGATGTTTTCATTTAGATGTAATTAGTTTTTAATTTTAATTTAATGTATTTTATTTAGACAGATTATCAAAATATTATCATCTTAACATGCAATCAGTATACAAATTATTGAAGTATTTTATACATTTGTACTAAAAGGTTTGAATTCCTGTGTGTATTTTACACTCAAAACACATCCTCACCTTGGACGACCCACATTTCAAGGGTCAATAGCCACTGTGGCATTGAGCCAATGCACCCAACAACATATGCCTAAAACAAGCGTGGGTAGGGGAAAAAAAGAAATATGCACGCGCACACACACACACACACACACACACACAAAATGATATAAAACATACCTACACAGATACATTAAATGTTTAAGGTAAGTGAACATGATTGGTAAAGAAACAAATGTAGGGGGGAAAAAAAGAAAAAGACACAAATGTAGGCATTAAATGGTCTCAAGCATCGGTTCACGCATAGCCTCGTTCTTCAATTTAAATGATGCTCTTCCTCAGCATATTGCCTTTAAGCACTTAAAAATACACACCGGTATCTCTTGTCCTAAGTTATTATCTGTAAGTCATATCTGAATCTCCTCTTTTGCAGGGATTTTTTTCAAATTTTATTTAAATCCAAATTAGTGAACATACAGTGTCATAATGGTTTCAGGAGTCGGATTTATTGATTGATCACTTACATGTGACACCCAGTGCTCATCCCAACAAGCGCCCTCCTTAATGCCCATCCCCCATTTAGCCCATCCCCCTCCCACCCACCTCCCCTCCAGCAACCCTGTTTGTTCTCTGTGTTTGAGAGTCTCTTATGGTTTGCCTCCCTCTCAGTTTTTATCCTATTTTCCTTCCCTTCCCCAATTCCACATATGAGAGAAATAATTTGATATTTATCTTTCTCTGACTGACTTATTTTTTTTTTTCATGTTTATTTCTGAGAGAGAGAATGAGCGGGGGAGGAACAGAGAGAGAGGGAGAGAGAATCCAAAGTAGGCTCCAGGCCCTGAGCGGTCAGCACAGAGCCCGACGCTGGGTTCAAACCCACTAACCATGAGATCATGACCTGAGCTGAGGTTGGACACTTAACCGACTGAGCCACCCAGGCACCCCTCTCTGACTTACTTATTAGCTTTGCATAATACACTCCAGTTCCATCCACATTGTTGCAAATGGCAAGATTTCATTCTTTTTTATGGCTGAGTGATTGTTAACAACATAGCCTTTCATTGTCCAAAGTGTCCCAATTTATTTTTTTATGTTTTCATTTTTTTATTTGAGAGAGAGAGCACCATCAGGGGAGAGGGGCGGAGGGGGGGGGGGGGGGGGGAGAGGGGGAGAGAGAGAGAGAGAGAGAGAGAGAGAGAATCTTAAGCAGGTTCCACGTTCAGCACAGAGTCCGACAGGAGGCTCAATCCCACATCCCTGGAATCATGACCTGAGTCCAAATCAAGAGTCGGACCCTCAACCAACTAAGCCACCCAGGCGCCCCAAAAGTGTCCCAATTTAAACATTACATTACTTGGTCACCCAAAGCTTGCAGATCTGCTTACAATTCTCCCCATTCTCCGTCAGTGGGAAAAATTAATCTGTTTCTGATCCTTCGCAATTCCTTTCATGAAATTTAACGACTTCTTTGCACAGGGCTCGAAAACTGGCTAGCTGCAGGCCCGACACTGCTCAGAATGCATTCAGGGAACCTGACACTTTTTTAAAATGATCTTAGTGGTTATTTGGCATTTTCAATTTGAGAAATTCCACCTAAAAGCCTGAATTGCCAGGCTTCCCTTGAAAAGTTCTGCATCACAAAGACCACATTTCCCCCCCAACAGCAATTGCCTGTCCCAGGCTTTTGGGTTTGACACAGCCCTGCCACGTAGGCTTTTGAGTCGTGGTCTCTACATTTATGTAAATTTATGTATATTTACCATGGGTTGAATTGTGTGCCCCCAAAATTCACGTGTTGAAGGCCTGACCCCAGTACTTTAGAATATAAGCTTATTTGAAATAGGACCACTGTGAATATGATTAGTTAAGAGAAGGTCATGAGGGTGGGCCTCTAGTCCAACAAGACTGGTGTCCTCATACAAAGGGGGATTTGGGGGCGCCCGGGGGGGCTCAGTCAGTTAAGCGTCCGTCTTCGGCCCAGGTCATGATCTCACAGTTCATGGGTTCGAGCCCCGCGTCGGGCTCCGTGCAGACAGCTCGGAGCCTGGAACCTGCTTCAGATTCTGTGCCTCCCTCTCTCTCTGCCCTCCCCCATCCCCGCTCACGTCTGTCTCTCTCTGTCTCTCAAAAATGAATACACGTTAAAAAAATTTTTTAGTATTTAAAAAAATAAATAAAAGGGAAATTTAGATAAAAATATGGACACAGAGCCACACATAGGTGAATGCCATGTGGATACGAAGGCAGAGATGAGGGCGACATGTCTACAGGCCCAGGAACACCAGGATTGCCAGCAAAGCACCGGGAGCCGGGAAGAGACAGGGGACGGCTTCTCCCTCAGAGCCTCAGAAAGAACCAGCCCCACCAACACCTGGTTCTCACACTTCTGGCCTCCAGAGCTGAGAGACAATAAATGATCACGTCACTCAGTTTGTGATACTTTGTTTGACGGCCTTGGAAAACTAATATATTCATGTGAAAGTGCATAAATCTATGATCCTCGGTTGGGGACAATTCTGCCCCTGGAAGAGGAGACATTTTGGGGTGTCACAACCCCGGGGGCAGGGCCCCTACTCTCATCTAGTGGGAAGAGTCCAGGGTGCCGCTAAACATCCAACAATGGGCGGGATTGCCCCCCACGCCAGAATTATCCAGGCCCAACGTCAACAGAGCCAAGGCTGAGAAACCCTGACGTAGTTAAATACCACAAAATAGTTTCCCGCGTGGCAGGCACTCAGACTCTGCCTCAACTCACTTCATCCTCCCCAGGTCCTACAGGATATGATGCCACGATCCCCACTTTGCCGTTGAGGAAACTGAGGCTGGCGTAGAGTTTCATTAAGTTGCCTTCATTTGGACCCTAGATTTTTGGCTCTGAGCCAAACACACAGGTCAGTAGGCTGAAGCCCAGAACTAACGTTCCGTCTTTTCATCCCGTCATTGTATCCCAGGAGGCCTGACAGCTCCCTCCTTGGTCTAGACACCCTGAAAACGCTCATTATAACCTCCTTTGTCATGCCGAGCCCGGCGTGTTCTGTCTGGCAAAAAAGGGGCTGGGACTAAACGCAATCAAGCCCCTCTCCTGTGAAATTACCAGGCTATTCATGCAGCTCGTCGTGAAGCTGGAAACAGCAGAAATGATTCCCAGGCTTTCAGCCTGACGCATCCCTTCTTTATTCAAATTCACGTTCTAAATATTTGAGAAATGGCACAGTCAGCTGTCAGTGAACGTGGCCTTCGCCCCCCCCCCCGCCCCCCCATTTCCCTCAGTAACCTAGGGCATCCTGTCCTGGGTCACACTTATGCATAAATAACAGCTGCGATGCAGGATTCCCAAGGGCAGTCAGCAGAGCCCAACTCTCAGAATAAGGAGCGGGATCCCTTATTCCCCTACCAAGCCCTCAAATCGGGGCTCTAAGGAAATAATAACACGAACACAAGTAAGATGTCTGCCGCAGTGCCTGGCACATAATAAGTGTTCAGTGACAGCCATTATCAGCGGGTGGCAAACCGCTTTCTCCCTGGGTGACCTTGATCGCTTTTCTGATCTGTAAAATGGGAACAATGTGTCGTACCTGCTCTTCCAGCATCAGGAAATTTTTGTGAGACTTAGGGGGAAACATGGATTCAACATGGCTGGGTAGGGGCGCCTGGGTGGCTCAGTCAGTTAAGCGTCCGACTTCGGCCCAGGTCATGATCTCATATGGTTTGTGAGTTCAAGCCCTGTATCAGGCTGTGTCTATCAGCACAGAGCCGGCTTCAGGTCCTCCGTCCCTCCTCCGCACTCTCTCTCTCAAAAATAAATAAACATTTTTTTTTTTTTTTAAATAGAAGCAAACTCGCTGTGTAAATTCCAAGTACTATACAAATGTGAACGTGTCCCTGTCCTGGTTCTCTGCTGGGGATGCAAATAAGGGCCTCGCTCCCCCCCATAGGCATTAGCAGGCAATGCGTTACTCAGCCTTACCTCTCACCTCCCAGGGTGAGTCCCGGGATTCACCCAACGCACCCCAGAGCCTGCCTGCCCTCTCCCATCAACCCTTCTATCATCTGATTGGTCGTGTCTCTTTCTATCTCTAACATGATTTTGTCCGAGGGCCCGACCCTGTCATCGGGCACAGCTCAGAGCCACGGCTGGCTACCCTGATGGATTTCAGTAACTGCATCTCAGGCAAATGTCACTGGAGCCCAGTTCTTTTTTTTTTCCCCCTCTCCCAAAGCTCCATGCAAATGTTCGTTTTTTCCCCTGCAGCTCCCATCCTTCATCAATCATTAGTTTCCTTCACCTGTAATTACGTATTAATTCCCCAGCGACCCTGATTCACACTCAGACCAGAGAAAGACATTTCAGTCCCTTACAAAGATGGTCACGTCCCTCCATTACCTTCTAAAAATGCCCCCCCAGGGACGCCTGGGTGGCTCTGTTGGCTGAGTGCCGACTTCAGCTCAGGTCATGATCTCACAGTTCATGGGTTCGAGCCCCGCATCAGGCTCTGTGAGGACAGCTCGAAGCCTGGAGGCTGCTTCCCATTCTGCGTCTCCCTCCCTCTCTGCCCCTCCCCCGCTCATGCTCTGGTCCCCTCTGTCTCTCAAAAATAAACAAACATTCAAAATGTCCCCCCCCCCCCCTTCCCCAGAAGACTGGCAACCTTGGACAGCCAGGCAGTCTCTTAGTCTGGGTGACCCTACTTGTTTTCAATACCTAGGTTCCCCAGAAGATTAACTTCTGTGGGAAAACACTATTTGGGGATGGCTTGTAGGAGACCTCAAACACTCCAGAAATGACATAAGTGAACCTGAATCCTAGAGTTTCAAAGATTAAATCAAAAGGACTCAACATTTTTTAGAAAAACCACAACTCTCAAAGTCCATGACCCCCCAACCCCCTACTCACCTGGGTGCTGACTAAACTCTTGGTGAGGAAGAGATCGCTGCACAAGGCCACCATTTGGGAAGGAAATCCATAGAAGCTGGGACAGGAAAGTGCTTTCACAAAAGACAAGGTGCATTATTATTGACGTCAGTTATTCATTCTGCCTTCTGGTTTGAGTGTTCAGGAGAAAGCCACATAAAGTATTTATGACATTTGTTATATTGCCCGGTTTCTTCTGACAGGATTCATCCAAGGCCCTGAGGGCCTCCCTGTGAACTAGGACCATACATGGGACTATACTGTTACCTTTTGCTTGTCCCAGAGCTGGGAACTTTGCAGCAAGATCACTGGAGGAGAGATGAATTCCAGTCCTTACCGGCCTAGAATTGGACCAGTTGGCATTCATCCAAATGTGCCAAAAATGTGTGGGAGAAGGATAATTGTTTTAAGACACTTCTTGGAAATGCAGAGTCTATCTTATGAACTAATCAGGCAGCAAAGCAAAAACAAGTGTCTCTACTCCTACATCATTTCAACCAACGCATGGCGTGGCCTTTCCACTGGGGTTGGTGAGCATTTTTCTGTATTAGACTAACAATTGCCTATCCCCGCCCCCAGTAACGAGTTAGAAACAATTGAGGCCTGAGAAACAGAACCCCTAGGGAGTCCAGTAGACTCGTGTAGTCTTACCAGAGCGAAGAGAGGGTATGTCCCATCCTAATGTGATCTGGAGAGCAAGGTGGGGCACAGAGAAGTTCTTTAATTCCATCAGAGAAAGAGTTTTGCAAACACCAGCCAAGTTTGTTCCAGTTATCTGTTGCTGTGTAACAAACCATCCCAAACTGTGGCCTGTACAATAACCAGCACATATGGCTCTCTCTCACGGTTGCATGGGCCCCACTGGGCAGTCCTGCTCTGCTCAAGACTGGCATGGATGTGTTGTACTGGGGACTCAGATGCAGTGAGCAGCTTTAATGCCGTTGGTATGATTTCTCCAAAAATAAAACAACTCTATTAGTTCGCTTGGGCTTCCATAATAAAACACCACAGACCAGATGACTTAAAAACAACAGAAATGTACTTTCTCACAGTTCTGGAGAAAAGAGAAGTCCGAGATCAAAGTGTAGACACGTTTGGTCTCTTCTGAGGCCCCTCTCCTTGGCTGACGCATGGCCTTCTTCACCCTGTCTTTGCTCTGTGTATCTGTGTCCTAATCTCCTCTTCTTATAAGGACACCATATTGGGCCCACCTTGGGGTGGTCAAGGTAAGGACACTATTGGGCCCACCAATGACTCCATCTTGAATTTAATTACCTCATTACAGGCCCTATGTGTACATAGTCATATTCTGAGGTACTTGGGGCTGGGGCTTCAACATATGAATCGGGGGGAGACACAATTCAGTCCATAGTCGTGACCAGTTCTTGGTAAGGTTCTAAACAAAACAAAGTAGTATAATCTTCCCTCAATTTTCAAAGTAATTGTGTTCCCACAAGATGTATTGTATATTACTAAAACCGTGCCACCAACCACAAAACCAACATGAAGTTTATGTGTAAAATTTGGGGCACCCTGGTGGGTCAGTGGGTTAAGCGTTGGGCTCTTGATTTCGGCCCAGGTCATGATCTCATGATTTGTGAGACCGAGCCCTGTGTCAGGCTCCGTGCTGATAGCGTGGAGCCTGCTTGGGATTCTCTCTCTTTCTCCCCCCCTCTCTCTCTCTGCCCCTCCCCCACTCTCAAAATAAATAAATAAACAAACATTTTTTTAAAAAGCTTATATGTAAAAGAGAGTTAGATTCTAGGCTCCGTTCATTAAAAACAAGTTTTATAGCTGCGTGGATGTCCCATTGGGCATTTGGCAATTACAGAGGCTAAGAGACCATTCATCTGTGCAGGACTCTTGGGTTTTGACACAGTCAGGCACCACCAGTGTCCCTCTACTAAATGCCAGTAACACTGCTTCAATTATTGTGATGCTCAGAATGTCCCCTAGAGGCCAGAACTGGTTCCATTGAGGACATTTGATTTAAAGGAATCCATGGATAAATCATAGTCTAAATATTTCTCATCAGTGAAGACTACCATCCCCAATTTTATTTGCTTGGCAAGTTTTGTCATTAGCATTTCTAAAATTGGAGACAAACTATTACTGTGTTCAATACTTGAGCTTAACCGCAGGGCTATGTGACATTACCCAGTGGAAATTACCCAAGTCAAAGGAAATCCCAAACAAAAGTTGTTTTGGTTTTAGGCTATTCCAAACTAGCCACAGCAATGAAGCCATCAGTTGGTCTAATAAATAGTCCAAAGTTGATAGCATGCAATAACAAAGTGGGAGTTTTTCCCCTTGTTACATTCTCGGCAAAAAAAAACTAAATTTGCCATTGAGCAAACTTTCTAAAAAGGTTTCAAGGTTTTGAATGTTTACTTTGAATTTGAGGTGGTATGGGTACACACCATTAAAAAAGAATAAAGAACAATATAAAGAAAAGGGATCGTTGTTTAACGAGTAGTAATAGTGTGCCCAGAATCCCAGAGTCTGCAGGTGGTGAAGCCAGAGATCCAGCCCAGGTCTGTCTGACACCACAGCCCTATTCTCCACCCCCCACTGGATATGACTTGGATGGGACATTCGGGAGAAGGACAAAAACAACTGTGGCATGTGCAGCATTTCTCCAACAAATCAAGAGAGCTTTGCTGGCAGGTGGAGCATGTGGGATGCTCCCTTAAAGCACTTCATCTTTAGATTTTTAGATCTATCTAGATTATTAGATCCATCACTTTTAGGTTTTTGTTTATCTTGGGGTGTCTGGGTGGCTCAGTCAGTTGAGCGACCAATTTCGGCTCAGGTCATGATCTCGCGGTCCATGAGTTCGAGCCCCGCGTCGGGCTCTGCGCTGACAGCTCAGAGCCTGGAGCCTGCTTCGGATTCTGTGTCTCCCTCTCTCTGCCCCTCCCTGACTCATGCTCTGTCTCTCTCTGTCTCAGAAATAAATAAACATTAAAAGAAAAAAAGATTTTTGTTTATCTTTGGACAAGACCCAAATGTCACTCAGACATTCAATGTCTAAGTCGAAGGTAAAAAAGACATTCTAAAACATACGTGCTTCAAGTAATTGGGCTGAACCTGAATTAAAAAATGTCCCAGTGTTGAAATACACTATTGCTTTCATGGTTAGACTTTCAATGGCCTGAACAATTGACATTATTATTCCATGTGTGGCGATTCCCTTCTCCAGCACACGTAAGAGGTTGCTCTGTTGGGTCCTTTGAGATGTGCCAAGGTAATTATACTTTTGCATAGCTGGAGACTAGACATGAGTAGGTATTGTCCACCGAGACCCAGTGTGTTCATGTTATCAACATTCAGGAGCTTCTTCCACAGAGAGAAGAAAGAAGGAAGCCAAAGTCTTAATGTCGTTGTCTCTTTTTAATGAAGTTGCCTTGGATTACAACCACTGATTCTTTTACGGCACAAGAGTAATTGTTTGTGGTCATGTCTATAGGTTCAAAAATAACGGACACCTTCTAAAATATGAGCTAGGATAGTTTTAATAATTTCCATAGCCAATGTGAACCATAGCACACATGATGACAATAGTTTGATACATATTTTTTTAATTAACGAATGGACAGTATGATGGATTAAAGCATGTAAAAACACTGGAAAAGTTGAAATGACCTGGAAGGGCAAATATGGTAACAGACCTGACAAGAGTCCCATCGGAATGCCATGTTCTAAGGGACAGAAACAAGATTTTGCTTTAGCGAAGGCATTTAAAACCATGTGTTTTGGATAATCTCCTTAGACGCAATCGCTATTTGTATGTTAAGTCCTTGAATGATTCTCAAGGACTTCATTCTGGCAAGAAGAGACATTGTTTATAATATATTAGATGCATGTCTCAGTGCTTTGTATTCTGTACTTTTATCCTGAAATCCCAAGATTCCTCACCAGAGACCCTTTCCCTGTAGTCTTGAGAAGGTTGTAACAGTGTGGGATTAAAGAACAGACTCTTCCAATGGTGTGTAACCACTGCTATCAGAGACCCCGCACATTTTCCTTGTGACTTACACCCACAGGATCACCGCGTGCACATTACTCCATGTGGGTTGTCAATCCATAGGAATTGAGAAAAGATGATTATCAAATAACGTTGGATTTAACTAAGCCCTTTTCTCCTTCCACTTTTATCTCCTCTGAACACATTCAGGGATGCCTTCCATGACTGACGAGACCACGTGTGCAAGGTGGATTCATCTAGGTCAACGGCATGAGAAAAACACCCAAGAGGCACACAATTACAATGTAATCATTGTAGTCATAACGTATTCAAACTGTTATGATCATTTTACAACAGCTAAATGGAATTTGAACAGCGCAACTAATCTTCCTTTCATGTCATTCCTATTATGCACTACCCCACTGACCATCTGGCAATTGATTTCAGGGAATTATTAAACATTATTTTATAGCCTGCCCTGAGACCAGCATGGGAATTTGACAAAAATGGAAATATAATGACTCATTTGTGGGCCTAACATCCATAGATTTCTGAGACTTTTTTTTTTTTTTTTTTGAGAAAGAGAGAAGACAGAGCGCAAGCAAGGGAGCGGGGCAGAGGGAGGGAGAAAGAGAGAGAGAGAGTCTTAACACGGAGCCTGATAGGCTGACGCGGGGGCTCGATCCCATGACCCTGGGATCATGACTTGAACTAAAATCAAGAGTCAGACATTCAACCGACTGAGCCGCTCAGGTGCCCCAGATTCCTAAGACTTTTAAAAATTATTCTTCCACACAGCACACGTTTACTCAGTTGCTATGTTCCCTGCACGGGGCAATAAATCAGACATCAAAAGATGAATAAGGCATACTCCTCAAGAAACACACTGTGGAACCAAAAGAGAGACAGTGTACAATGACCTATAACCCAATGCTGACTGTTCATTATGATAGCCCAGCAAACATCACTACGAGACCTTGCAATATATATCTGGCTCAGGTTATATTTCCATTGGACTACGCTGATACCGTGTATGGGCTACAGGTGTGGTATGTATAGAAAAACACTTGCGCACAGAGAAAAAGGCAATAGATTCTGCTGGGCAGAAATTTTGTAATTTAATGTTGGTCTTTAAAGGATTACTTTAAAAGAAGTTTGAAGAGAAAACCAAAATGGAAGCCTTTTGGGCAGAGTCACAGAGGCCTTAATATACTTGGGGGGTCTATGAAACAGCAACTAGACCCGTGTGGGAGACGAAGGGAAGCTGGTAACCAAGCACAAGGCCAGAAAGTATATGGAGACCCACACAGGTAGGGTCTTCCTTGTCTTAACACAGAGTCCAGCTTGATCCATTGAACTAAGGAGCATCGGCAAAGGTCTTTAGCAGGTGATCGACATAAAGAGGTCTTGCTTATTCTAGAAGCAGACAGAAGAGGGTGAAGAGGGGAGAAACCAGGAGAAGAGAGACCATTAGGAAATCCTACCAGGAATGATGAGATCTTGAGAAAGAGTAACGATAGTAAGAGCAAACGTGAGTGAGACGTGGTAGATAATTCTCAAAGCACCAGAGGATACAGGCACTTACCTTGAAGTCAGAAGGACAGATTTTACCCTCCAAGCTTCTGTTTATTTTCTGTCTGCTAAAGGCACCCATTCTCATTGTCAACCAATGAGAGAGGACAAAATTTGTCTGTGGAGAATCATATTGATTTTCAGACAGATTCTCTTGAATTTGCACCATCTCTAGGTTCTTTAGGGCTTTCTTCTCATTCATCCTGAGTCTACGGAGGACTATAACAGCAACTTCCTGCTCAGCCATTCCACATGGGGCACTTCCTCTTGAGACGGGCCCTCCTTTTTTCTCATGCCGTGCTATTGTTGCAAAAGGCTAGTCTGCGTGGCCAGCCCTGGACTTGAATTGCTGTCCTTCCACTTTCCTTTTGCACAAAGGCCGCTGAAATCTGTTCTTTCATTCCTCTCCTGTTTACATAACAGCTACTTCAGTCTTCTGTCGTGTTTCCATTTTCCCTTGGGGAGAAAAATGTGACTCTCCCCAGGATTCATGAGAAAAAACGAGGAGTACAGTTCAATTAGCACTCATCAGCAGCAAACGTTGGAGTGTTCCAAGTAAGTAGCAAGAGATAAAGCTAGCAGAAAAGCTAGTAGAAGCTGAGAAAGGAAGGTGAAGGGCACATTACAGCAATAGTTTAGCCTAGTAAAGAGAGCTGGAAAGAGAAAGGGAAATATTTGATTGGGAAAGAAATGTGATTAAAATACACACACATGAGCATACCCCCCCACACACACACACACACGACAGCCCCTGGATATAGCCATAGAAATAAGAATCTTCGTTTTTTTAATCAATATATGTCTTTGTTCTCAAGAGTATGGAATGATTGGTATTATTTTCAAATCCTCACAGCGGCTTTCTGAATGGAACCCCTTAGAGAGTCACGTGTAACAAAACGTGAAACTGACTCATAAAGGGAAACATTGGATTTCCAGACATCCCAGTCTATGACTCAAGTGGTGAGACCACATGATCCATTCATAAGAAAGTGTAGGGCATTCCATTCTCTAAAGTAAACACTCAAAAGTATTCTTTTTTTTTTTTAAGTTTTTATTTATTTATTTTTTTTTGGGGGGGGGGGGAGAGAGACACCAAGTGTGGTACGGGGCAGAGAGGGGAGAGAGCAAATTCCAAGCAGGCTCTGCACGGTCAGTGGAGAGCCCGATGTGGGGCTTCAACTCACAAACCGTGAGATCATGACCTGAACTGAAATCAAGAGTCGGCCGCTTAACCGACTGAGCCGCCCAGGCGCCCCTCAAAAGTATTCTGTACTCAGTGACTGATCATCCTACTCAGCGACTAAATATCCTAAATATTTAGGATATTTAAGATATCCTAAAATACTGGTGGGGGCTGGCAAGATGGAAGCTGTCTAAATCAGAGTTTGTTGGTTGCAAGCAACAGAAACTAACTCTGGCTACATTAAGTAAAAAAAAAAAAAAAAAAAAGAAGAAGAAAAATACTGAAAGTCTACTGAATAACTCACAGAAATGAAGGAAAAGCAGAGAGATCTGGTTTCAGAATAGCTGGAAATCTGGGAAGCTCTGGGTAACAAGGCAGCAGGAACCAAAGGACCATCTGTTGAGGGTGTCAACATCAGGATCCATCAGTTCAACCCATAATCCTCCACATTCCTTTATGTGATATCCACATCCTAGGGGAAAAGCTTTGTATCAGTGTAGCTTGAATCACCCATCCACTTCTTGTCGAGGGAAGACAAGGCTCCTTGATTGGCAGTCGTCCAAGCCTGAAAGCAAGACAGAAAGTGTAGTTGAGTCCTGTGGAAGTCAGAAGAAGGGATGCTGGGGAGACAAAAGCAGCAGGTGTCCTCAGCAGGACCCATGCCCTTTCTTTACGCATGCTATCCACTATTCTTACCCACCCACCCACACAGGCCACCTTCAACCCACTTTCTCCAGGAAGCCTTTTCCGGATTTACAATCCCTACCGACTTCTTTCTCTTCTGTACATAAACAATACAACTAGCCATCCACACGATCATTCATTCAATAAGTATTTTTGAGATTTGACTATGTGCCAGGTACTCCACTGAGTACCCATTCTTCTTCTGATGGTCCCACTCCTCTCCACGATGTTTCAGGTATACTTGCTCATATTCGGGAACTCAATTAAAATTGTACATTTATTGGTCATTCATCAATCTTTGTTACTATGATAGGTATCAACCTTGGGCCAAATGCTGCAATCTGGATACAAGCTCTGAAATTGTTTTAATAATCTCTACTACCCAATTACTGATAAAACCAAAGAACTTAGAGATAACTGTGAGACAGATCGGTTCTAACTCTAGGCAATACCAGCAGGGATCCTGAATTTACACTTAATTTGTAGTTATTCATCCAGTCAATAAACAAATATCACGGAATGTCTTTTTTATACAGGACACTTTACTAAGCAGAGCTGACATTCAGCAGCATACACTGGTATATCTGTATCATTTGTGAGAACAGCGAAAATTCCCATGCTAGCTGGTAAATAGCCAGTGTCTTGAGTGTCTAAGTACCTTACTACTCCACCAGCCATCCCTCCTCCTGGACCTCACCTTCCCACAGACCAGTGACCAAGGGTTAATCTTTGGCACAGCACCCTGCTCCAGCCCTCAGGCCAGTGTCTGTTTTGATAGGTGCCCACGTCACCCTTGTTGGTAAATATTTCTACTATCACCCTGGTTCTAAGGACAATATAAAGATGGGCAGGCCTTGTCTTTAAAGAACTTGCAGAGAGAGTACTACTAGCAGTAAAAAGGAACAAAGTAAATGAATCTTAAAAACATTATGTTGAGGGGCACCTGGGTGGTTCAGTCGGTTGATCGTCCGACTCTTGGTTTTGGCTCAGGTCATGATCTCACAGTCTGTGAGTTCGAGCCCCACGTCGGGCTCTGTGCTGACAGCGCAGAGCCTGGAGCCTGCTTTGGATTCTGTGTCTCCCTCTCTCTCTGCCCTTCCCCTGCTCATGCTCTGTCTCTCTCTGTCTCAAAAGTAAATAAAAACATTAAAAATATTTTTTTTAAAAAACAGCTTAAGGTCCACTAAGGAAGATAACACCTCCAAAACTTCGTGTAATATTTGCTAGAAAGCCTAAGTCCCACAAGAGGCAAAGCTAGAACCTACATAGATGAGCATTACAACCATTTTCTCTTGGGTTGCACAATGCTGTCTAGATTTAAATCCTGTTCGGTGTGACCTGCTGGCAGGTTACTTAGGTCCCTCAGTTTTCTCATCTGCAAAATGGGGACAATAATAGTAACTATCTAGCGGCTGTTGTGAGAGTCAGATGAGTTACCCACTGAAAGCATTTAGGATATTCGGCACATGGCCGGTACACAATAAATGTTCATGATTAATAAGGTAATTATTGGACTCCAGAGGAGGAAATGGTGTGCAGCTGGGAGAGCACTGAGGAAGGAGCACTGTGGCTGAGATGTGAAGAACTGTTAATAAAGTGTGGCCATGGGGAGAAGGGAGGACCGTGTGTGTGTGTGTGTGTGTGCGCGCTCATCCTGCCCTTCCAATCCAAGCATCCTTTGTAATGTCACTTTCTGGCTTGAGGATCATCCCTTTGGCCATGTTACTGCCCTCTCTGCATGCTCTCTTGTACAGCACTTACTACACTTAATCAAAAAAATCAATCAACTAATATTAGGATTTATTTCATATTTATCAGTCTTTTTTGGTAGACCAGAAGCTGCAGGTAGCCAAGAGGCTTGCTTCTGTATCCCCAGGCCCTAGCACAGAAACTTGCAGAAATTATCATTAGTAGATGCATAAATAATAAATACATCCTTTATCTTCTCTGAGTCAAGTTATAATTTTACTCCATTCAAGTCAATTCAGAGTATGTGCGTGGGAAGAGCTGGTGGGTCAGGGTTCCTTTGTGGGCCTCAGCTCTAGTTCTACCGCTTTCTCCAGATGAACTTGAGCAAGTTCTTTGTACGTCAGTTTCCTCACACGTAGAGTAGTAAGAGTTCATCTATGCGGATTTCCTGTCACAAACAAGGGAATGTTTGTAAAGCACTTTTCACTGTGCCTATCACACAGTAGGTGCTCAGAAAATGGCAGCGTCATTATCATTCCTTTTGCCCAACCTGGAGAGCTACATGACTCCACCCAAGATGCCTTTGTGCCAAAAATATCAAAACGTATTAAAACCTTCCCAACGATACGCATCCTTCTATCCTTCTTCTCAAACACCTCCCCCAAACGCCAACTGGCAGAATGTGGAATAAGGCTGATACGCTTTGTCTTCATTGCTTGTGGCTTGCCCAAGAATGTGTTGCAAAGAAATTTACTCCAATACCAAGCATTTGGCTCCTTGGACTTGAATGAAGTCCATTCACCAGGAAATAAACATCATTGGAGAAACTCCCACCTTGAAGAAGTGGTGAAATAGCCCGTCGCATTAGTAGAGAAAATAAAAGTCCTAGATGCGACAGACCCAGGGTGGACTAGCGCAGATGATCCGACCATCTGCTGGGCTCTGCTTCCGTTGCTTTTTTTCTGCATCAAATTATATTTGGCTTTAATGTGGTAACGTCATTTTCTTTTCTAATCCTTTGTTAATTATCTCCTTGGGTCAAAAAGTATAAGAGCATGTTTTACGTGTATACGTATTCAAGTGTAATGGTAAGAGTTCTTTCTCTTTGGGACACCTGGGTGGCTCGGTTGGTTAAACATCTGACACTTTGGTTCAGGTCATGACCTCACAGTTTGTGGGTTCGAGCCCTGCATTGGGGCTCTGTACTGACAGCTCAGAGCCTGGAGCCTGCTTTGGATCCTGTGTCTCCGTCTCTGCCCCTCCGCCTCTCGACTCTATCTCTCTGTCAAAAATAAATAAATATTTATTTAAAATTTTAGGAGTTCTTTTCACCTTAATAAAGATACTAAGTTCTTAAGTGAGGAAATCAATGTGAAACCTAGCACTCTCCAAGGCACATATGGCCACTCAATAAATGCTTAACTAACCTGGAATCTGCTGAAATGTCTTTCCAGGGGCCTTTGAGGGTCTCACAACATGGCACCAGGTCTCCTAACCCTACCTTGGTACTAAATATACCCACGATGCAGAGCTCTTTCAAAGCCCTAGTCCCTTGCCTATGGATTTCTGACACATCAAAATACCATTAAGTCGAGTTTCCAAGTCAAAACAATCAGACTACTTTTCACCACAAACCCTGGAGAAATAAAACTGCAAATAACTCATTAGAAAGGTTGAGGAAAAGCCATCTTGAGGGCTGTCCAAAATACTATATCACTATTTAACCTTTTCTCTAGGATGCTTTCTCTCTAAATATTGCATGAAAAAAAATAGCGGTCCTACACCTGGATGTGTGTAAGGCCATAGGCTCAAATTTCACACACGGAAGCACTGACAAGTTCCCTCTCGGAAAGGAAGGCGGACCCGACCGATGCCTCCTCATTTGCATTTTCCCTCTCTGAGCTGCCCGAGTAAATGCCATGATTTTCAAATGAAGTCTGGGGTTTTTTTTCCCCCATATCTAAAATGTCTTCATTTGCACCTTGGAAATGCTGACGTCAACTGCCTTACAAAGCCGGGGGGAAAAGAATGCCAGTTAATTGAAGTTGACAGAGAGAGGGTAGCATCTCTAATAACGGTAGGCACAGAGCTTGTCAGCAGGGTGTCCGTTGCCATAGTTACGTGTAAGGTAAGACAACAAATGGAGCTCCAGAAATTAATGTGTCACAGAAAGGAAAGTGACTGCATATCACTTAGCTAAATGATCCCACATGGCGCCTTAGCTGATTATCAGAGAAGGATCTATATTCCTTCAGGTGGAGCTAACGTTCGAGTGAAATGACCTCTGTGAGACTGAGTTTTCTCAGGGCTTTTTCTTCTAGATCCCAACAGACCGGTAAAATGATCCCTTAATAATTCTTGAGAGCAATTTTTCAACCTTCGCTTTTTGAACAGTTTAGAGAAGAAACGTCACGATAATTGACCACGTGAATCACCTTAGACTGTGTAATACCAGCTGCAGACACAGCCAGAGAGGGAAGAGCAGAGTTCATCCACGACTTGTCCTATCTGCACGATGACAAGCAACCGAATTAATCTCCTCCCTTCAATGGTTGAATTCCAAAACGATTGTGGAGGGAATCAAAGTGTATATTTTCTTACCTAAGTGTATATTTTACCACCGTAAATCAAATAAATTGATGAATCTGTGTAAGCCATTTATCCATGTAAATGTGTCCACAATTTAAAGATTCTTGGTAGTGTTTACGGAGCCCCAATGCCGCCTTCCATCGAAGGAGAAAATGGGAGTCACAAATAATCTCCGGAAGGTTGGTCCAGCTTGTTTGAGATGGCTCACAGAGCCGTTCTCAGCTCCTTGGGGCTTTTGTAAGGTACAGAGGCACAAGAATCAAATCTCTTTAGAGAAATAACGTTAACTTTATTATATAGCAAGCAGAGAAGGAGTTAAAGTCTCTCTAAACAAAAAATATATTTACGGGGTGCCTGGGTAGCTCAGTCTTTTAAGCGTCCAACTCTTGATTTGGGCTCAGGTCATGATCTCGAAGTTCATCAGTTCAAGCCCCACATCAGGCTCTGCGCTGACAGTGTGGAGCCTGCTTGGGATTCTCTCTCTGGTCTTCCCACGCTCTCTCTCTCTCTCTCTCTCAAATAAATAAACCTAAAAAGATAAAAATTAAAAATAAAAATAGTTATTGACTTAAGTAATCTCCATACCCAACATGGGGCTCAAACCCACAACCCCAAGATCAAGAGTCATATGCTCTCCCAACTGAGCCAGCCAGGCACCCCAAAGTCTTAATGATAGAAATAATGTTCTCCTTAGAGAAAACTAGACTGTGTTGTTAAAAAGAAACACACACACTTTCTGTGGTGGAATATACTAGAAGGCAATGAAACGCACTAGAAAGTTGGAGTGTAGTGCTCCAACCAACATGTGCAGTGCTACCCTAATCCCACCACAACGTCCGAGAGAAAGGGTCCCTCCAAAAATTGGAATATAGGAATATATCAAAGATGGAAGGTCCACATTCCCCACTAAACCCTGCCCCAAAAATGTTTGGCAGAAAAGCCCTTTTTCGGCCAAGAGCTGTGTTTCTGCTTTTTATGTAAAACAAAACAAAAACAAAGGTAATGCAAAGGGACTATCATTCTTTCCTATCTGATGCCACCTTTGGGGGAGAAAAATGTCCATTCGCAAGCATACACACAAACCTACACGTGCGCAATATACTCAGAAGCGTTCGTATACCGCTGCGATTCGGGTCCCAGGATTTAGTGAGCCTAGTATTTTTGTTTCTGTGAATATTTCTCAGCTGCCTGGGATAACCTGAAAGTTCCTAGCCTCTTTTCCCTAGTGGTTCGGTGTCAGAGAAAATATCGGAAAAGGAAACCAAAAGCCCTAATTGCATCAGCTGCCACTGGAGGGGACAGCCGCGGAACACAGGCCAAGGCTGGCCGCCGGCCCCTTTTCTCGCAGAGGAAAATTACCAGAGCTGTCTGCAGAGGGCTAAGTGTACCTCCTGGTGTTCTCCTCTCCACGTGAGACCGAGCTGACCGGGCCTGATAAACAAGACAGCGAGAGAAGCCCGGATTCCACCCGGAGGCCAAGCACAACACCTCTGGGCAGGTGGTCTCCCCATGGACACTGGACAGACGGCGTGAGATACTCCCGGGCAAAAGCCTTGCAGATGCTTCCTAGAACAGCCATCACACTGGAAGTCAACAGAGAGGCCCTCGTGGCGTGGGTGGGCGCTGACTTGTTCATAACAGAGTTGTGGAAATCGGCGTCCCCAGGAAACCTGGTGGCTTAGCCAGTTGACATGAGACAGTGTCGAGGTGTTACGATCCCTGACACATCTCCTCTGGAATCACACAGCTGCTGGCACCCACGGGACTCGCCATGACCGAGAAAAGAGGAAAAATAAAAGTCCATTGAAATAGTGTCCTACAGGGACGCCTGGGTGGCTCAGTCGGTAAAGCGTCCGACTTCGGCTCAGGTCATGATCTCACAGTTTATAAGTTCAAGTCCCACAGCCGCTTCTGTGCTGCCAGCTCAGAGCGTGAAGCCTGCTTCGGATTCTGTGTCTCCCTCTCTCTCTGCCCCTCCCTAGCTCGTTCTCTCTCTCTTTCTCTGTCTCTCTCAAAAATAAATAAGCTTAAAAAAAGAAACAGTGTACTCCAGAGATCATAGAGATCTCATTCTATTGTCTGATATTACATTAGTTATTAGCCTTATGCTGGTAAACACCCTCTGACTTATCCCCTACTATATTTTAGCTCCAAGTAGAGAATCTGGCTCATAAATGTGTCCAAAATATATTATGTAAATGAATGAATAAACAAATGAATGAATGAGGCATTGCCTACTTTTCCACCATAAACGAACCTTAATCATAAAAAACCTGAATGTGCATGCATGTTGGATGTGTGTGTGTGTGTGTGTGTGTGTTAAAGCCTGGAGGAAAAAATATGATCTTTGTCTATACATCACTCATTGGACCATGAACTTAGACTACGATCTGATGAAAACAGTCTACTAATTGGGAATTTTTGAGTATATCAACTCCATGAATAGGTCATACATTTGAATACTTTACTATTTAATTCTTACCTTCCCTTTGTGGGTAGGACTCGGAGCCACCCCTAGGAAAGGGAAAATATGACAAATGGCACCCAGATCCACACTCTGGGGGGTGGAATCGTAAGGCACAGTGGAATGAGGGAAGCAGGCAATGATCAGCTACTTGGTGAAATAGACCCAGTTTTTGTCCATATTCCAATTGCAGGAACTTCAAGCGCTTTGGGTCTATGGCCCTGAAAGGAGGGCAATGAGGGCGGTTATTCCAGGAGAAGAGGAACCACTGTCCCTCTTTAGCCCCTTCCCAAGCAGAATCTACTGGGAGTGGGGTACCTTCTACTTTCAGAGCTAAACCTAGTGGCACAGCTTCCTGGAAAGACCTTTGTCAATCTATGGGCAATCTACCGGCTTCACGCACTCCTGCCTCCACTGCGACCTTCTCTTTTTCATGACGTACAGTGTTCCAAGAATTCCTTTTCCAGACCGTGTTCACACATAAAAGGCAAAGGGGCACAGAGCGAAAGATTCTCCACCTAAACCTGCTTCCCCAGTTTCGGCAGATTGGCTGTGCTGACCCCCTTTCACCCACGTGGATGGCCACCCAGTCCTTCCACCCAAGAAGCCAGTATATTTCCATATGGCTATTGAGCTCAGCCAAGGCATAGGACACTTTGTTCTCAGGCAAAATGAGTCGTCAGTGGAAGACAATTAAATCCTAGCTCTTGGATTGGGAGTAATGGAAGGCTGAATGGGCCCCAAAGGCCCTTCGCGTTGCTAAGGTTATGTTTTCCAGCAATCTTCAGCGGAACAGGCCGAAAGGGAAGGTTCCTAAGTGCTGGGAGGGAGTTTGAAAAGGAAAATAAACAGAATGGAGAGACAGCTGGAGTGTGGACGCCCGAGTTCCTTCTGAACTTTGTACAGGGAGACCTCACAAGTTCTCTTCCCTCGGAAGCAGGGACAGATGGACACATGGCCCTGACTGCGACCAGACTGCGGACTCCAGCTTTCTTCTTGGAAATCCATGGAGATTCTTCTCTCTGGTCCTGAACCTGATACACTAATCAAGACGGATGGCCTTGTTTTCCCTTCCCTTCTGTCTCAATTGTCACTCTCTACACTTGCATTTCGTCTAATTCCCTCCCTGTCTCTAGTTTTCATAGCTCTGCCTAGCCCTCCATCCCATTAGCACCAAAGATGGGAAAAGAATTCTCAGGAGGGAAAAAAGTATAACTTCCTCATCACAAAAATAAACTTTTGGTGTCTATCCTTAGGTCTTATCTTCAATAAGATATGTGTTTTTACTCCCTCAATAAGTATTAAATACCAACGTTGTACCCAGCCCTGTGAGGCAGACATCAAGGTGGACAGAGCACAGCTCCTGCTATCTTTGGAATCCCAGTGTTATAATAATTTGTTTCTGCGCCTTAACGTTTTCATACAGATAGGAGCAAGGCATTGTGGGAATAAGTGAAATAAATGCCTAATTATCCCCAGAATATCGAGGAAATTTTCCTAGAAGAGGTGACATTTGCGCTGGTTCTTTAGGGATGAATAGTAATACTCTATGTAGTCGCAAAAAGAAAGAGCTTATGAGGCTAATGTAAAATCATCCTAAAACAAGAGAAGATGAAAAATAACTCGTGTATTCCAGATACTGTTTTCAATAGCAGTATAAGAGATGAGACCTCTATTCAGAGGTTTGGACACTGTCTCGTGGAAATTAGGGAAATGGAAGTTTTTAGGTTACAAAGCAGCTTGATCAAACTTGCATTTTTTTTTAACATTTATTTATTTTTGAGACAGAGAGAGACAGAGCATGAATGGGGGAGGGTCAGAGAGAGAGGGAGACACAGAATCTGAAACAGGCTCCAGGCTCTGAGCTGTCAGCACAGAGCCCGACACGGGGCTCGAACTCACGGACGGCAAGATCATGACCTGAGCTGAAGTCGGACGCTCAACCACCTGAGCCACCCAGGCGCCCCTCAAACTTGCATTTTAAAAAGATCCCTCTCGGGGGCTCAGTCAACCTGACTTTGGCTCAGGTCATGGTCTAGTGGGTTTGTGAGTTCGAGCCCCCATCAGGCTCTCTGCTGTCAGCTAGGAGTCTGCTTCAGACCCTCAGTTCCCATCTCTTTCTGCTCCTCCCCCGTCTCAAAAATAAACATTAAAAATAATTTTTTTATAGAAGATCCCTCTCTTGGGGCGCCTGGGTGGCCCGGTCGGTTAAGCATCTGGCTTCGGCTCAGTCACGATCTCACAGTTCTTGAGTTCGAGCCCCGCGTTGGGCTCTGTGCTGACAGCTCAGAGCCTGGAGCCTGCTTCGAATTCTGTGTCTCCCTGTCTGCCCCTCCCCTGCTCACAGTCTGTCCCTCTCTGTCTCTCAAAAATGAATAAACGTTAAAAAATAATAATAAATTTACAAAAAGATCTGTCTCTGGCTATGGTGCTGGGTAGAATGCGGTCAAGACAAGACCAGAGGCAGGGAAACTAGTGAGGTCCAGGCCAGAGATAGTGAGGGTCTGCAAGGCAGTGGTGTGAGTTTGGAGAAAAGGGCTTCATATTTTTTTTGCCGCTCAGTTCCCAAGGTAACTTTTTTCCCTAATATTGTAATGTAGAATGGAGAGTACCTACATCCTAAGTCAAGGACTGTGTGTTTCCTTTGCTTATTACCTTTATTAAAAATTGTCTTCTCCCCAGCCTGAACGAAGCTCTGCCTCGCCAAGCGAGTGGTGGTGGTGGTTTGTCATCGCTGCTGCGGATGGTGATGATGGTGATGACGAGGGTGATGGTGACGATGATAGCGACCATCCATGCAGGACAGGAGATCGAACTTCAAAGCATCCTGAATCAAGCTCGCACACCAATTAGCCTCTCGAAAGATTTTGTTATGCCCAGAATTTGTGATCCCCAAAGACCGCCAGGGAGCCGAGTCCGATGCAAAAGCAAATGCAAAAGCAAAAGAGCCTTTATTCGAGCTAGCTCGAGCTCAGTCTCCTACCTGCACCGACGCAGCGGTGAGATACTGGAGAGAGAGAGCGAGTTTCAAAAGCACAAAAGTTTTAGAGGGATCATGGTCTCAGCCGATTGGCTGGGGAATGGTCGTGGCCTCAGCCGATTGGCTGGGGAAGGATAGAACAATGGCTGCCAAGGTGTGGTCCCAGATCAGCAATTTTCAGCGTCACCTGGAACTTGTTAAAAATGCAAATGTTGGGCCTGGTGGTCACAGACCTACTGAATCAGAAACTCCGGGGGTGGGGCTCAGCAATCTGAGTTTGAACAAGTCTTCCAGGAGATTCTGATGCACCTGAAGTTTAAGAACCACTGTGTCTGAGGATCTCTAACACGTTTGGCCTCAGTGTATACAGAACGTTTCTCACTGGTCACCTGTGAACCATTGGCTGTCAGCCTTGCTGTGCTATATAAATACCTAGCACCAAACACCATCCCCAGAGACTCTGATGAATTGGTTTGGGGAGGGGTAAAATGCTCCCCGGTCATTCTAAGCCCGGACAGGGTTGAGGGCTCCTGCCTCCGGCCCCTACCTGAGAGAAGGCTTCCCTCTTCTACTCACACTTTCCACGCCTCTCATACTCCCCTTCCTCCCACCTTAGACTTTGGAAGAATGCATCAATCAGTAGCCTGCTTTCTTAGAAAACATAAGTTACTCAAGGGGAGGAGGCGTGGTCTGAGGTTTGAGCAGGAACTTCTTTCTGCGGCCATATTCGGGACATAGTCACTAGTCAGCCGGCCTAGGTCTGCTCTTTCAGTTTGAGGTTATATCTTCAGAGATAAAGTCACCGTTACTGGTTGAGGCTATTCTCGCTTTCAATGAAGATGTCCTGCGGATGGACACAAGAAGGACTGAGCTACAAGCCCCGACGTGGACCTGATACAGCAAGAAGGAGATTTGGCAGTGATAACACTACGCCTCTCTCAGATGGCCTGGGAGTTTGCAGACTTAACTGGTTTCTATCAATACAATTAAATCTCCCTCTACGTCTGTTTTGACTACCAGCTAACACCTTTGACCATTCCCGATATGTCACAAACTACGTTAGGCTCTCCATACGCCCTGTCTCATAGGATCTTTTTGATGATCTATGAGTAGTAGATTCTATGACAACCCCCATTTTGCAGAGGTGGATGCTGAGACACAGAGTCATTCATTAACTTGCTCAAGGCCACACAGCCAGTAATCCGTGTTTCCCTGCAAGCCTGTCGACCCCGGAGCTCTCCCTCTTTTCCTCAATATGAATACCACTTCTCCTCTGGGGGGACAGAACTAGGAACTGAACCTTTATACACATCCGTAGTCAGATGATGAAGCTGTAGGATGGCCAGCCAAGTAACGATATGTAACAAGGAAAGTTCAAGGTTGCAGAAAGTCAGAGGCACATGTTAGCTTCACAAGAGAAGGTCAATGTTATGGGGTGGAGGTTCTCTTGGCCACACAGAAATGGCTCCCAGGCTGGGATGCACGGGGGCTGGAGCCGTGTGAGAAAGTCTGCTATTTAAAGCACTTTGCTGATGGGGTGCCTGGGTGGCTCCGTCGGTTAAGCATCCGACTTCGGCTCAGGTCACGATCTCACGGTTCATGAGTTCAAGCCCCACATGGGGCTCCGGGCTGACAGCTCAGAGCCTGGAGCCTGCTTTGGATTCTGTGTCTCCCTCCCTCTCTGCCCCTTCCCTGCTGTCTCTGTCTCTGTCTCTGTCTCTCTCAAAAATAAACATTAAAAAAAAAAATTCTATAGCACTTTGCTGAGGGAGGGAAAATCAAAGCTCCTCAAGGGAGGCACTCAGAGCTAATGGAAATCCCAAAAGAGTTGTGACTGACATGAGTATTTCTTCACCTCTGTTCTTTCCCCTTAAAAGGACACGGGTCAAGGTCAAGTCACTAAGGGAGCAGGTAGAGAACAAAGCAAGCAGTGGGGACAATGACTAACAAGAAAGCAGTATAAAAGGTCAGCCGGGAAGATAGTAAGGCTCGCTAAGAGCAACAAAAGGTTCTGGGAAAACTGAGGACGCCGTGGGAAGGTGATCGACCCAGCACTCATCATATGTGCTTCTTGAGATCAGAAGATGTCTACTGACCGTCACAGTCTTTACACTGGAGCCCTAGTAGGTAAACAAGGCTACAAAATCTTAAAGTCTTCCCTCTAGTCCAAATACAGCCCGATTCCTTCGAAGGCCGTCGAGTCAGGGCTTCGAGGCTCCTTCGCTCTCCTGGACTTCAAAGCACAGATGTCAGGTCTCCAAACAGGCCAGTCTACTCTCGAAGATGAGAAGAAAAAGCAAGAGACGGGAAACACAGGCGTTGTGTTGCAGCGGGAGTTGTTCGTGTGAGGCACGGGGCCGTGCTCGGTTCTCCTGGATCGCGTGTGAAAGTCAAAGTGATCGCTCCCCGTGCAAGAGGCTTACGTGCCCTCCACCGGCCCAACAGGCGGCCTCTGGATTCCCCGGTGCCCTCGGCCTCGAGGCAGGAACAGGACTTCAAAAGACAAGAGTTTTCTGAAGCCGTCTCAGACCCCGGAGTCGACGTCACAGCCGATGGGAGAAAGCTGGTTGGCAATGTCGCTTTCTTTAATCTGAGTTTTTTATTTTACTTTACGTGGGAAATGCTCTTTAATCTGACAACAAAGAGCTTTCTCTTTAATCTTTTGAAAATCCCTTAAATTAATATTTGAGCCATAGGACCCGAAATAGAAACATGCCCCGTTCGAGAAATGATCGTGGATTTGCCTCGTGTTGTCTTGTCTTGTTTTCTTTTGCTTGTTTTGGCTTTGTGTTCCCCCCCCCCCCCCTTCCGAATCTCTTTCCAGGCAACTTAGATTTTCAATCGGTTTAGTGAAAGATGAAAGCAGCCCACTTCTATACAGACGAGGCTGAGAGAAGATTCTTTTCCTCCAGGAAGAGTGTGTCCTCGCTCTCCGAACACACGCTGAGCCGACCTGAATACCAAAGGGAGGGGGTAACTGATGTCATAATTTACACCTTTTCATATTGTCTTTCTGTGAACCAATTTTGAAATCAGAGATGTTCTTAACGCGTCATCTTCTTTTACACTAAAATTGACATACAACTATTACACTAATACCATATTTTGCATCTGTCTTTATATTTACCTTTATAAAGTGGGTTTGACACCTCCGAACACATATATCCAATCACATCGAATTGCATGCCTTGAATCCGTGTAATTTCTTGTTTACCAATAAAGCTATGAGAAAATAATCGTTACTGTGAAAAAGAGAAGGGGGGGGTAGGGGGCTCAGGCCACCTCACCACACCCTTAGGCACCCAAGGAGGAAGGGGACAGAAAGGAGAGAGACAAGAGAGAGAGTGGGCACCCTTACTACTCCAGGTGGGACCCAGCATGCTCTTCGGGGCTCAGTTAGGCAGGGTTGAGCTGCCTCTGCACAAATAAACCTCCAAGTGCCTCAAATCACATCACTAGAAAGCAATCACACCATTCTAGTGAAAGCATAGCATTTGCCCCTAAGTTCTAACTTCGGCACGATGACAAAATTGCGCCATCTTGTTTTCAGTGTAAAGTCTACAATCTTCAGTGGCTTATTGGAGACTTTGGTGTCCAAGGGAGAAAGCTTCATGACAAAGACCCAGACATATAATGGGGTAGGGGGTGTTCCCCAGGAACTACTCTCCACGCAGAACCTTAGGGGTAAAATCTAGACCTTTCTGGGAGTCCTGAGACCTGGCGTCTTGGGCAGTTTCTCCACCAGGTGCCACCAGACCTTAGTTCAGCCACTGCCTGTCCTGGGAGCAGCACCTCCTCATCTGTCCAACATCCAAAGGCACATCGGGAGCCTCAACCATTTTCCAGGTTCAACAGGACAAGATGGCTTCCAACCTTTTCAGGCATAAAGCGAGATGCCTTTCAGATCATAAGTGAGATGATCTTCATCTCGCTTAACACCAGAAAATTTTCAAAACGCTTCAACATGAATGTCACTATACATTTCCTATTGCTTCATTTTTAAAACTAAGTGGTAGAAAGCAATGGGCTCAAAAGTACTCTTAGGATGTGTATTTACTGGAGTGCCTGGGTAAGCATCCGACTTCAGCTCAGGTCATGATCTCGCAGTTCACCAGTTCGAGCCCCACGTCGGGCTCTGTGCTGACAGCTTGGAGCCTGGAGCCTGCTTTGGATCCTATGTCTCCCTCGCTCTCTGCTCCTCCCCCACTCGTTCTCTCTCTGTCTCTGTCTCTCTCTCTCTCAAAAATAAATAAAAACATCTTTTTAAAAAGATGTATATTGGGGCGCCCCAGTGGCTTAGTTGGTTGAGTGTCCGACTTTGGCTCAGGTCATGATCTCACGGTTTGTGAGTTCGAGCCCCACATCTGGCTCTGTGCTGACAGCTCAGAGCCTGGAACCTGCTTCGGATTCTGTGTCTCCCTCTCTCTCAGTTCCTCCCTTGCTCACACTCTGTCTCTCTGTCTCTCTCTCTCTCAAAGATAAATAAAGATTTAAAAAATATTTTTTAAAAAGATGTATATTTACCAACTAGAAGATCATCTACATAGACCAGGAAAGTAAACACATCTGCAAGATGCAGTATTCATGAGTCTAGTGCCTGGTACACAGACTGACCTGTTTCCTCGCAGGGATTTGAAGTTCCCAGGACCATAAGGTCCAAGCTCTGCTCAAAACATGCTCTGTCGGTCCAGACATCCAACAGCTCAGCCACATCACACCAAAGCACTGGAGAGCCTGACACTGTGACAGGGACACTGTCCCTCCCCCAGGAGGCACTCTCCCCAATGTCGAAACACCACTGGACTCAAAGGACCATCTGGCTGGAAACAGTGCTGGACTCTATTTTAACCCCCAAAGACTCATCACTACCTGAGATAGTCTTAAAATCTTTAAAATATCTTGGAATTCCCAAGCCATAAGAGTCAGCAAATTTGGTGTTATTTTTATTTCTAGCTGAATGCAATTGGCCCGTAACTTCTCTCCTCCCCTCTGTCGCAGACCTCACGCTCATGAGACACGGCCATTTGTGGGCCACTGTTTCTGCAATTTTCTATCTAGCTTTAATGTTCCCCCCCACCTCTCCCTTTCCCCTCTCCCTGACACCTTGTCTCCTTTCCACCTGCCCTCCAAGTCTCTCCAGCCACACCGCCGTCTCCCTATTCTCACGCGCCCCCTTTGCCATTCTTCCAGGCCCTGAATCTGCTGATAGCACCACAACCACGGCGCACAGGGTCTCACATTCAGGATCAAAGGCTTCTGACCCCTACAGAAGGCTAGAGATTTTTCTCCCTGTATAGTTTCCAACAGCAATGCAAGCTTCTTGGTAATAGAGATAAATAACCCCAACTGTAGAACCAGACAGAGCTGAGCACAATATATTGCTTTGTTCATGTCATCACCCTTCTATGTTTTCAAAAGTATTTGTCGAGCAATTTTTACACATCACGCCTTGTCTTAAGCAGTGAAGGCACAACCGGGGGCAACACAGACTCACTCCAAACCCTCCGGAAGTTTCTGGTGGGATTGAGGAGGCAGATCTACCAAAGAATCTTATAAATAATTGTTGAAATTTGCAATAAATAGCATGAAGATTACATACAGGTGGGATAAGAACATTTAACAGAGAGATTTAACATAGTCGGGGGGGGGGGGGGGGAGGGGGGGGACGGGGTAAAGTGTAAGTTGAGACCCCGAGGGTGAGGGGTGAGTAACAAGAGCAGAAAAAAACTGGTTGTTTAGGGAAAGATCCTAAATAGTAGAATGAACCAGAGAGAACAGAAGAGGCAAAGGCCCTGAGGCAGGGAAGAATATGGAAGAGGGACAGAGGAGACAGAAAGGGTGAGTGGTACAAGACCAGGCTGAAGTCACGTCATGGGCAGTGCCTGCGTGCCATCATTTTGGTGATTTGGGATTTTACTTAAAAAGCAACAGGACACTCAGGGGTGCCGGAGTGGCTCAGCTGATTAAGCATCGGACTTCAGCTCAGGTCATGATCTCACAGTTCATGAGTTCGAACCCCGCGTCGGGCTCTGTGCTGACAGCTCGGAGCCTGGAGCCTGCTTCAGATCATGTCTCCCCCTCTCTCTCTCTGTTCCTCCCCTGCTCACACTCTCTCTCTCTCTCTCTCAAAATAAATAAAGATTAAAAAAAAAAGTGAAGGGGAACCTGGGTGGCTCAGTTGGTTAAGCATCAGACTTTGACTCAGGTCATGATCTCACGGTTCATGGGTTCGAGCCCCGCATCGGGCTCCATGCTGACAGCCCAGAGCCTGGAGCTGCTTCGGATTCTGTGTCTCCCTCTCTCTCTGCCTCCTACCCCCGCTCACGCTCTCTCTCTCTCTCTCTCAAAAATAAACGTTAAAAAAATTTTTTTTAAAAAGCAACAAGACACTCATATCCAAAATACATATTAAAAAAATACAACTCCAAAAGAAAATAAGAGGCAACTGGAATTCTCTTACGCTCCAGGTAGGTGTGTAAATTTGCACAATCACTTTGGAAAAACACGTGGCAATCCTTCACAGGGCTAAATGCATACACCCTGTGACCTACTGCTGAACACACACCCAAGGATGCTCGGGTCCCCCAAAGGAATGTTCCAGGCAGAATGGGCCCAAACACAGAACCACCTAAACGCCCATCCACCCTAGAGTGGATAAATAAATTTTGAAATATTGTTAGAATAGAATTGTACACCTTAATGGACAGAACAAGCTGATGATACAACGTGGTTAAATCTCACAGGCGCAATGTTGGGTCAAATAAATGTTGAGTCAAACAGAAAAGAGAATGTACTGTGTGATCTCATCCACATGAAGTTCAAACACAAGCAAAGCTAATCGGTGGTGATAGAGGTCAGGACAGAGGCTCCCCTGTGGGGCACGGACGGAAGGAAGGGCTCAGGCGGGAGCTTTGCTGGGGCCTGGGAGCGCGTGCACGCCGGAGTTAACAGTTCATCGCACCGCAGAGCAAAGATGTGCGCAATTCCAGGCCAGTAAAGTACCCCTCAGTCCCTACAAATGAGGAGAATGGATCCGGTGGCTCAAAGGGACAGGTGGGTTCAAAGACAGAAGCAGGGAGGGAGTCTAGGACCGAGTCCTGTGGCCCCGGCACTTAGGGCTGGGGGTGGGGGGCTGATGGGGTGACCCACGAAGGAGAGTGGGGGGAGCAAGCAATATGGGGAGAGAGGGAGGGGAGAGACCAGCTGTAGCTCCTAATGACTTTCGCTGAAGAGGGATGACCACAGGACGAGGGGGAAGAAGCCTCCAGCCCCACCAGGGGATGTAACCTTCAAAGTCAGGTCTCCTCCTGGGGGTTAGAAGGTACACAGGAGATCTAAAACCGGCTGGAGAAGCACCGAGTCTCCACGGAGCGCGCTCAGCAGCCAGGGCGAGCTGGGGACTGCTTCTTCCAGGCCCTTCGGAAACAGCCACCCAAGGCCCCGTTTCCGCCTGGCCGTATGGTCCCCTGACCCCGACAACGTGGGCGGGGGGCCTTCAGGGGCACCGGGGCAACACGCAGAGAAGAAAGTTGCTGAACGGAGGGAAAGGAATACCGGAATGAAATTAAGTTAAGGGAAATGGCTGAGTTCTCAACATTCCATCCCTCCTAGCCAAGAATTGCAGGCGGGTGTTCAGGGCCAGTGGCATACAGCTTCCTCTTCCTCCATGTTGCACCGTAAGCTCCCTGCGGACAGAAACCAGGCCTTGGTAGTCTTGTCCGTGCCCCCGCACCCGCCGGGTGGCCGCGCCCACCCGGACGTCCGGGGGGGGGGGGGGGAATGCAGCAGGTGTCACGGGACCCCCAGCGGCGCCTCTGCGGCAGGACGCCCCCTGGCGGAGACACTGCCTCGCGGACATCCGGGGCCGACTCGCGGTCTGGAGCCTGAGGCATCGCTGGCTCTCCCGGGGAAGCAAAACTAAAGTGTTTGAAATTCAAGGGGACGCCTCAGCAAAGCGGAGGAGACTCGGTGCAGACAGCCCTCGTGGCGATGTACATTGCAGACAGCGAAGGATGGAGACGGAGCGCGAATGGAGAGAGCGGCAAGGTCGCCTTGCCCTTGGGTCTCGTTAGTGGAAATAAAACGTACCGGAAAAGTCACATCTTTTAAAGACGTTTGGAAGTTTCCTGGGTGATCCTGAAAGGGCTGATGGCAGTGTGAGGTCTTCAATGTACCCAGAGCCCTCCCACAGAGCGACTTTCGGAATGGTAGGACGATGTGGGGTCATGGAGCTTTCTTCCCTTCTTTAGCTGCTAATTAACAAATCTGCTACGTGTCAGGGGCGCCTGTTGCCTAATGGGCGGAAGCCGTTGATGGCGATGACTAATAACACTGGTGTATTCTCTGGGCTTAATCTTTAACTTGGTTTCCTGAGGGGATAAAACTAGACACGAGCAGAGAAAACGGGCATGTTATTCTTGATAGAGCCTTTATATGGGTACACAGAGGACACAGTTGAGCGAGAGGAATAATTCTCCCTCCACCTCGGCCCAACAGTCACCATTTGAGGTCAGCAGCCTCCACATACGGAAGGGTATTCTCGGTAAGATGTGCAGGAATCACAGAGCCAGGCTGCCTGTGGACCCACCGCCTTTACTGTCACGATCATGTCGAAAGTTCATACAGTGCAGTGTAGCAAAGATGTTTTGAGAATGCAGATTTTAGAGTCTGGGAGGATAAGTGCGAATGGAAGTAATATGCTTTTTATTGTTCTCTGAAAATGTCCTGTAAGTTCACCCTCTTTCCTTACACAGCATAAACCACTTTGGAGTCATTACACCATCCGTGGAGAAAAAAAAGGGATCTCTGCTTATGGAGGAAACTACAAATGAGATGGTCGTATGTACAGATTTCTACCTTCAAGCTTAGAAGACAACTCTTTGATGAAGGTTACTTAGGATTTCACAGGGAGTCTTTGAGGCCCTACACAGAACACATTCTCTAGATATTGCACACCATCTGGGAATGCAAGCTGGTGCAGCCACTCTGGAAAACAGGATGGAGGTTCCTCAAAAAACTGAAAATAGAACTACCCTGCGACCCAGCAATTGCGTTGCTAGGCATTTACCCAAGGGATACAGGTGTGCTGTTTCGAAGGGACACATGCACCGCCGTGTTTATAGCAGCAGTGTCAACAATAGCCAAAGTATGGAAAGAGCCCAAATGTCCATCAACAGATGAATGGATAAAGAAGATGTGGTATATATATACAATGGAGTATTACTCGGCAATCAAAAAGAATGAAATCTTGCCATTTGCAAGTACGTGGATGGAACTGGAGGGTATTATGCTAAGGGAAATTTGTCAGAGAAAGACAAAAATCATATGACTTCATGCCTGTGAGGACTTTAAGAGACAAAACAGATGAACATAAGGGAAGGGAAACAAAAATAATATAAAAACACGGAGGGGGACAAAACAGAAGAGACTCCTAAATATGGAGAACAAACTGAGGGTTACGGGAGGGGCTGTGGGAGGGGGGATGGGCTAAATGGGTCAGGGGCACTAAGGAATCTACTCCTGAAATCACTGTTGCCCTAGATGCTAACTAATTTGGAAGTAAATTTTAAAAAATTAAAAATAAAATTAAAAAATAAATATTGCACACCATCGTATGTTTATAGCTCCAAAGTAAACCAAGATCTTTGAAGAGTGGTCTTCCATAAATCTTGTTCCTTCTACTGCTAATGGAGAAGAATCTCTCAGACTGGTGCTGGCATGTTGCCATAAAAATAGATAACAGCAGACACAAGGCGATCAAGGAACACCCTCCAAGCTAAGTGGGATTTACAAAGCTCACATAACCGTTAATGAAAATGCTGTGGAGCAGCAGTGGCCGTCCACGGGGAAACTCTTGGTTCTTCCCATCCCTGATGAAGGGAGTTATCTAGCCCTGCTTACCAGGGACACTCTGAAAGGTACAATATGGGAGATGGACATTTCTTTGAAGCAGATAGACCTCAAAAGACAGAAGGCACGAAGTCACATCACTTCAGGTGAATGACAGATGCACAATATATATAAACACTTCGGTAAGCCAAGTCCCAGTGACTGGTTCTGACCTAGACGCCAGCGTGATCTGACCGAGAATCACGGACCAAAGCACAAATACTGCTAGACGCCTAGTATTCACGGCCAAAATAAAATGTAAAAATAAAAAAAAAGAGGAAGGCAAAAGTTCGCCACACGCTCAACAGAAGTCACGTCAGCTTAAAACAAAAAGTCCGGGGGCGCCAGGGTGGCTCAGTCGGTTGAGTGTCCAACTTCACCTCAGGACATGACCTCGAGGCTCATGAGTTCAAGCCCCGCGTTGGGCCCGGTGCTGACAGCTCAGAGCCTGGAGCCTGCTTTGGATTCTGTGTCTCCGTCTCTCTCTGCCTCTCCCCTGCTCGCACTCTGTCTCTGTCTCTCTCAAAAATAAATAAACATTAAAAAAATTAAAAACAAAAATCCCCCAAATCATTTTTCTCAGCGGTGTATCTGCTCCCATGTTATCATCTTCATTTAGAAACTAATTCATTGATGTAAATAAAAAAAAATAAGTAATAATAATAATAATAATTAAAAAAGGAGAAGTCCTGATCACCAAGTCATAGAACCTCTTCCTTGTCTGAGGCCTAGAATTCCTTCAGTTCTATTAAAATTGGACACATAATTCCCAGATGCCAAGTGGAATCCAAGGCTGGTCAGAATCACCTGGGGAACATTTACAAATTACAGATGCTAGGAGATTATCCCATGTAGACTGATCTAGAAGCCTAGGGGTTGGCCCATTGATTTCAGCACATGGTGATTGTGATGGGTGACCAACCTTTCGAATCCCTGGAAAAGGCCATTTCCATGCCCAGCTTTACAGAGTCTATACCTGAACACCATCTCCTCGTGAATGGTCCTCCTTATAATCCACCATGGGAAGCTCGCCCAGCGTGTTCCAAGAAGATAATGTAACACCAATAGCCAGTCGCTTCTACTTATCCAGAGGTTCTCCCGCTCCCCTGCTGCAAAAAGTCCCTTCCAACAATCAACAAAACTAAAAGGCAACCTACAGAATGGGAAAAGGTATTTCCAAATGACATATCTGCTAAAGAGTTAGTATCCAAAATATATAAAGAACTTAAAAACGCAACACCCCAAAACCAATAATCCAACTAAAAAAATAGGTAGAAGGCATGAATAGACATTTTTCCGAAGAAGACATCCAGCTGGCCAACAGACACATGAAAAGACGCTGAACATCACTCATCACCAGGGAAATGCAAATCAAACCTGCAGTGAGATACCACCTTATACCTGTCACAATGGCTAAAATCAGCACCATAAGAAACAACAGGTGTTGGTGAGGATGTAGAGATAAAGGAACCCTCTTGCCCTATTGGTGGGAATGCAAGCTGGTGCAGTCATTCTGGAAAACAGTATGGAGGTTCCTCAGAAAGTTAAAAATAGAACCACCCTACCACCCAGCAATTGCAGTCCTGGGTACTTACCCCCAAAATACAAAAATACTAAATCAGAGGGACACATGCACCCTGATGTTTATAGCAGCATTATCTACCACAGCCAAAGTATGGAAACAGTCCAAGTGTCCATGAATGGATAAAGAAGATGTGGTGTATACACACACACACACACACACACACACACACACACTGGAATATTACTGAGCCATAAAAAAGAATGAAATCTTGCCATTTGCAATGATGTGGATAGAACTTATGCCAAGTGAAAGAAGTCAATCAGAGAAAGACAAATACCAAATGATTTGACTCACATGTGGAACTTGAGAAACAAAACAAAGGAGCAAAGAGAGAAAAGAGAGAGAGAGAGAAGCCAAGAAATAGACTCTTAAGTATAGAGAACAAACTGATGGTTCCCAGCAGGGAGATGGGGCGGTGGGATGGGTTTAAATAGGTGGTGGGGCAGGGCACCTGGGTGGCTCAGTTGGTTAAGCAGTCGACTCTTGATTTTGGGTCAGGTAATGATCACACGGTTCGGGAGATTGAGCCGCACGTTAGGCTCTGCGCTGACAGCACAGAGCCTGCTTGGGATTCTCTCTCTCCCTCTTGCTCTGCCCCTCCCCCCCCAAAGTAAATAAATAAACATTTTTTAAAAAATAAATAAACAGGTGATGGGGACTAAGGAGTGCATTTCTCGTGATGAGCACCGGGTAAAGTGTGGAAGTGTTGAGTCACTATATTGCACACAAGAACGTAATATTTTTTTTTTAATTTTTTTTTCAACGTTTTTTGTTTATTTTTGGGACAGAGAGAGACAGAGCATGAACGGGGGAGGGGCAGAGAGAGAGGGAGACACAGAATCGGAAACAGGCTCCAGGCTCCGAGCCATCAGCCCAGAGCCTGACGCGGGGCTCGAACTCACGGACCGCGAGATCGTGACCTGGCTGAAGTCGGATGCTTAACCGACTTCGCCACCCAGGCGCCCCCACAAGAACGTAATATTACACTGTATGTGAACTAACTAGAATTTAAATAAAAACTTTTTTTAGAAAAAGCCCTTCCCAAAGTCCTAACACCTCCCACTCAAACTGTCTTTTACCTTGAACTGTATCTGGACTCCCCCCCTCTCAAAGTGGAATCCAATTATCCGTTCTCATGATGAACATTTTTCCCGTTGAGATTCCTGTAAGTGCAACATTGCATTTGTCTTCTGAACATAGTGGCTAAATGTCCAGAAAAAGAATCACTCCCATCGGTGCTCAGCAAAATTCCTAATGAGCCCGTGAAGTATTGCTTTAAAAAAAAAAAACAAAAACAAATAGCGAGTGCTATATTTCAACTCTGTGAGTGTGTGTGTGTGTGTGTGTGTGTGTGTGTGTGTTGTAGGGGAGGAGAGATTTTGAGTCCGATTTACGCAAAGCAATAAATTAATCTTTTATTCCAACAGGGGAAAAACATTCTGACCTTGTATCTGGAAGCTGGGGGGAAAGACGAGCTTCTCTTTTATCATTTTGGAAAGATGCCAGAGGTGGGGAGGCAGGAGAGGTGAGGAGGGCAGAGGATTTTTTTTTTTTTTTTTTTTTTTTTTTTTTACACAGTATACCATGTATTGTCATACCTAAACCTCTAGAAATCATTTTTCAGGGGGAAAAAAAATCCTGTAATCTCCAGTCTTCCTTTGTGGGGAAGAAAGATGTCATGGAAACTGTGACCATGTGCCTAAAACAAGACGTGGTGAAAATGATATATAACTGTTTCCATGACTCCAAAAGGAGATGTTGGTCTCTACACACAGGCGTTTTATCAAGCATCAGGAACTTTCCCTGGCTGACATGCCCGTGCCCATTCTGCCCCGGTCCCTCTGTGTTATTCTACCCGAGCTTTCAAGTCAAATTCTCCAGAAGCTTTCTCTCCCCTCTGCTAGAAGACCTCTTTCTTCTCCCGAACGTTAGCTCTTCAGACCTTGAAGCACAGCTCTCCACAGAGCAGTGGCACTTTCGGCACAAGTGAGAGGGAGGTACTTCTGGCATTTGGTAGGTAGGGGTCACGGGTGCTGCTACGCGTCCTGCAGTGTACTGGGTGACCCCCACAAAAGCAAGATTACCCAATCCCACACATCTGCAGCACTGAGGTTGAGAAACCACGTTTGGCAGTGATGTGAACGCTGGCCCAGCAGCAGCAGTCGACACCGTCGATGTCCCTCCTCCTTGGCTGTTTTCCTCCTTGGCTTCCAGGACGCCATAATCTCCAAGTTTCCTCCAGCCTCAGGTCCGTTCTCTCGTTACTTCTCATCTCCCCAACTTCTGAATGGTAGCGTGTGCCTGGGCTTGGTCCTTGGACTCCATTCTCGCTCCAATCCCCGCCCTTAAATACCTGTAGATCCACAGGCCCCCTCCCCTGAATTTATATCTCTGCCCGGACCCCTTCCCTGAATTCCACTTGGACACCCCCACTTGGACATCACCAGGGCATCCCAAAGTCAGCAAATCCAGAACGGAGTTCCTCATCTTCCCCCAAGACACCTGCTCTCCCAACTCATCGCTGTTAATGCCTAGTTGCGCAGGGAAATAACCTTGTCGTCATCCTTGACCTCTCTCTCTCTCTCTCTCTCTCTCTCAAACACTCATCCAATCTACCATCAGATCCTGTTGACTCAAAACACGTCCAAATGTGACCACTTCTCGGCACTCCCACCGCTGTCACCACTGGTGGCCCAAGCGGCCATCGTCTCTCGCCTGGAACCTCACACCGGTCCCCTCCCTGGTCTCCCTGCTTCCACCTCTAGTACCTTCCACCTTCTCAGTACAGGAGCGGGCGTGATCCTTTCAAAATGCGAGTCAGATCATGTCACTTCTGTACTTAGAATTCCCCAACGGCTCCTACCAATCCCAGGGTGAAGGCCAAAGTTCTTACAACGCCTTTCAAGGGTTTATAAAATCCGTCTGCTTCCAAATCCCCAACCGTGTCTCTGCAGTTCACATCCTACCACTCTCCCCCTTCCCTCGGCATCTACACTGGCTTCTTGCTCTCCCTTGAGTTTTCCAGACATTGTCCCACCTCTGGACCCGCTCCTTTGCTGTGCCCTCTGCCTAAAATGATCTTCCCCCCAAGATCCCCATAACTTGCCCCGTCAACCCTTCAGGTCCTACTGAGGTGTCACCTTCTCAGAGGGGCCTCGCGTGGCCACGCCATTGAACCTTGCAGCCCACCCCCCCGACTCCACGTATTGGTTTTAATATTTTTTCCACAGTGTGTGACACCGTCTGGCACGCGATTTCTTTTTCTTAGCTAACTCCTTATCCGATTCTCCCAACACGATGCAAGCTGGCCGGCTTTTCACTGCTTTTTTTCACTGCTGTCTCCACAGCACGCAGGGTAGTGCCGTCCGTAGCAAATGCCCAAAGGGGTGAACGAGCGAGTCCCTGGCTCCTCATAACGATTCTCTGGCAACGGGGGCGCCTTGCATCTCCCTGCACAATGTCGTGGTCACGCCTCCTTTTTCTTCTCTGACACCCGTGCATAGCCCAGGTCCTGGACGAGGAGCTTTTGTACAAATGGAATGAAATTGCTAATTGCCTGCAATGTATCAGGAACTCACTCTATTTTGAATCAGATTTCCAGTCTGAATGCTGCAAATGTCAAAAGGCCTCTTCGCCACGGTGAAGGCTTCCTCGTGCCTTCCTCGCCAGTTTACCAATCCACCCGGAGCCTGGCAGAGGCTGCAAATCGCCCAGGACGGGCAGTGAGCAGACTTTCTGCACCATCTTGTGGCCAGTCTGGGAACTGCACCTACCGAAAGCGCCCTGGGTCCCTGTGCGTGAACCGCCTCTGTTTCCCTGTCTCCTCCCGGCCACAAAGCAAGACCGTGTTGTCTCCATTCCTCCCCCGTCCTGGACTTTCCAAACTCACTTTGGTTTGGGAGTGCCTTGGATTGGTGATTCCCACTCTTTTTCAGGAAAAAAAAGGAAAGTGAATTTCCTTGTGGCCCAAAAAGCAGAGAACTGGAGGGGGGTTTTGACGCCTCCCAAATTGTTCTTAATCAGCAGCTTTATCCGACTCAAGTCCCTCTGTCCGGAAACACTGTGGGTGACATCAGTCGCTACTCTCCAAAGTGACTGAACGACGAGGCGGGATCTCAGTGGCATGATGGGAGGCCGTCCCACCTTTGGCTCCCAAAATTTGGCTGTTGGGAGTTCTAACGTCAGCTTTTTATTCTGGTTTTAGGTATAAATAGCCCCGGGAGAGGTAACAGCTTGGTTTCCAACCTAAATTAGTGGTAGCCAACCTACAGACAGGTGTTGAAAGGTTGGGGCGGAAGAGAAAGGCCATTTGCCACCACCCCCCCTCCCCATACACACCAAGTAAGGTCTAAATATGGACAACAAGCAGCAAGGCCTGTGACAAAGAAAGCCAACGAAGCCTCTAAATTCCACTCCACACACTTTCAGTTTGCCTCCCATACCTGCCTACACCTTTCATGATGTCACTGCTTCCATTCTGGGTATTTGGGATTAGAGAGGGGAAAGGGGGCAGATCTATCATCACTGGGGAAAACTCTACGTTAAATAATCTATAGAGCAATTCAATTACGCTCAAGAACGCCAAACAATATCTTTTTAAGTTTGTTTATTTTGAGAGAGAGAGAGAGAGCACGAGAGCGTGAGCAGGGGAGGGACAAAGGGAATCCCAAGCAGGTTCCATGCGGTCAGCGCAGAGTATGATGTGGGGCCCGATCTCACAAACCAAAAGGGTGAGATCCTGACCTGGGCTGAGACCAAAGGCAGGACACAAACCGTGAGATCCTGACCTGGGCTGAGATCAAAGGCAGGATGCTTAACGGACTGAGCCACCCAGGTGCCCCAGAAGCCCAAACACTATTATTATTTTTTTTCAATATATGAAATTTATTGTCAAATTGGTTTCCATACAACACCCAGTGCTCATCCCAAAAGGTGCCCTCCTCAATACCCATCCCCCACCCTCCCCTCCCTCCCACCCCCCATCAACCCTCAGTTTGTTCTCACTTTTTAAGAGTCTCTTATGCTTTGGCTCTCTCCCACTCTAACCTCTTTTTTTTTTTTTTCCTTCCCCTCCCACATGGGTTTCTGTTAAGTTTCTCAGGATCCACTAACAACAGCCATCAGAGTCTGCCAGGGAAAAGACTGTCGACAAAGAACAATGATTTGAATGAAATCAGCACGTGCATTGTTTGAAAGGAGCTTTGCACTTCTGAGGTCTGAAAAGGCTCTTGAATCCTTTTGGCCAAGATTAGGGGGATTGTTTGTTTTCCTGATATCAATAAAGAAATGAAAGAAAGAGTGGGTGGGGGGTTTCAAATACAGTTAGACCTGAATTACCATCAGAAGGAGAAAGGAAGAGATCAAACATCATTAAGAGCCTATTTATGGAAAGCACTATCGGGGCACATTACAGACACATCCAGCTAAATTTGGCAGCCAGCTCTGTGACCTTGGGCTAGTCACTTAACCTCTCTGAGCCTAAGTCTTCTCATCTGTAAAATGACGCTGATGCCGTGAAAAACAGTTTGACGGTTCCTCAAAAAGTTAAATACAAAATCATCACAGGATCCAGCAACTCCACCTCTGGGAATGCACGCAAAAGCAGTGAAAGCAGGAACTCAAAGAGACATTTGTCCACCGACGTGCAAAGCAGCATTATTCACCGTAACAAAACAGGGGAAACAACCCAAATGCTCAAGAGCTGACTGAAGAAACAAAACGTGGTATAAACGTAAAATGGGTTCTTATTCAGCCTTAAAGGGGAATGGAATTCTGATACAAAGCTACAGAATGGTGAGCCTTGAAAGCGTGGTGCTGAGTAGAATAAGGCAGACGCAGAAGGGCAAATATATATGATCCAGTTTAAATGAGGTACTGAGAGCAGGCAAATTCGAGGCACTGAGACAAAAGATAGAAGAGAGGTTGCTAGGAGCTGGGGGAGGGAAGATGGGGAGTTAGTGTTCAACAGGGACAGAGTTTAGTTTGGGAAGATGTAAGCCTTCTGGAAATGGGTGGCGGTGAAGGTGGCCCATTGGGAACATGCTTCGTGCCACCGAACCGCACACGTAGAAGTGGTTAACATGCTAAATTTGATGTGTATTTTACTACAATAAGAGACAGACAGAAAATGGTGCTGAGCTACTATTCAAAGCCGAGACCTTCTTAGCCACCCCCCCCCCCAAATCGACGTCTTTTCCACTGTGCTGTCTCATTCCAAATGTGTTGAATGGTGGGTGAAGCGATGGTCTCTGCAAAAGGTGGGAATTGCTGTTGTAAATTAACGGGGTCGTTTTACTGGTCACGGAAGCACAAAGGGGCAAAATATTGCAGTGAATTTTCCCAAGTATGAAACATCACTTCCAGCTTTCCTCCTGAGCTGATTCCATCCTGGACCAGCTGTCTCCCCCTGGGGGCGGGAGGTGGGAGGGCAGGGCAGGCAATTTCTCTTCCTCTACAGCCTTGAAGAGAAAAAGTCTCCATGATGTACTTTAAAACTCTTTGCGATGTAGAAGAAAGACTGTTTTGCCTCCAATGTTAATTAAGCTGGAACCTTCCAAGACCAAGAGAATGGCATGCATTAGATGATGCGTAAGCTGGACATCATGGGAATGATGGTTGCAGGACACGGCTCTTTGCCAGAAACATGACCTGTGGGATTTAAGGACCATATCACACTGCTCCGTTTGATGGTCTTTATCTGGATGAGATTAAACCACCAATTTAGTTTTCTTCTGAGCGGAAAAATGTCCAGAGTAAGCCAGGGCGTGTAGAGGGGACACGCTCGTTCACAGCCATGCGGAAGGAGGAAAGTGTGCCCCCCCAACTCGGAAAACTCTGGAACTTATGGAGGAAATAACCTACTGTCCCCAGTAACAAAACAAGAGCGAGAGATTAAGGGATAATTAGATGCTTTTCCCTGGAAGGAAAGTAAGCTAAGAGGACGATAACTTTGAAGGCATGTTACAGAATATGAATCTCTCCACATAGGAGGGCACTTACTATATTTTCTTATCACTTTCAAAGCTGGCAAAAGAGCAGAGTCAAGACTAAAAATATAAAAGGCCATAAAAGGGAGATCCAAATGGCTCCCCAGATCTGTGAGTCCATTCTATGCGAAATTACACTAGTAAGGACAGATAAAAATGTGAAACAGGCAGAAAAGTGGCAGGTTTCATGGGGCGCCTGGGTGGCGCAGTCGGTTAAGCGTCCGACTTCAGCCAGGTCACGATCTCGCGGTCCGTGAGTTCGAGCCCCGCGTCAGGCTCTGGGCTGATGGCTCGGAGCCTGGATCCTGTTTCCGATTCTGTGTCTCCCTCTCTCTCTGCCCCTCCCCCGTTCATGCTCTGTCTCTCTCTGTCCCAAAAATAAATAAAAAACGTTGAAAAAAAAAATTTTTTTTTTAAAAAAATAAAAAAAAGAAAAGTGGCAGGTTTCCATGTTAAAGCTGACGCGATCAATAAATACATGTTGAGCACATATCACATAAAAGATACTGGGCTAGACTCCACGAAATAAAGAATCAAACATGATCCGTCCCCAATTCTATTTTTTTTTTTAAGTTTATTTATTTTGAGAGAGGGAGGGAGAGAGAGAGAGAAAGAGAGAGAGAGAATTCCAAGCAGGCTCTGCACTGTCAGCCCAGAGTCCCATGTGGGGCTTGAACTCATGGACCATGAGATCGTGACCTGAGCCGAAACCAAGAGCCAGATGCTTAAGCCACTGAGCCACCCAGGCGCCCCTCCCCATTCTAGATTATAATCCAGTTTTACATTTTTAGAAATTTAGTCCCACAAACAGAAAACTATCCTGATTTGAACAGTTAATTAAATAGCGAGGAGAGAAAGCAGGAATTCCCATCTCGACGGAGGATTGAATATGTGTGTTTAATGCCTCCCTCTCCTGAGTTCCCATTCAATGGTAGCAAGAGAATTTTAAAGAACGTAAGCCCACGACAGTAAAGAAAATACAAGAAGGGCTATTGTTGAGATGAATTCAACAAATGTCTGGAAAACAGAGGCTGGATGGGGGTGCCGTTAAAATGAATATCAAAGGAAATCACAACCTAGAGTCTATGTGGAATACATTCCAGAAAAAAAGCCAAACCCTCTGATGTGGTTCAGGACTCAGACACAGCAAGGAAGATGAGGTAGTGAAATGAAGGTGTGTACAAGGAACAGGTCTGCCCACTGTGCTCACTCCAAACATTGCCCCCACCCTCCCCATGCCCCAACTTAATCATTAGAGGGGACTCCTCAAAACAAACCAAATGGCACCACTAGCAACATATCTGCATTCCAGCATTTAAGATGACTTCAACCTTGCAGAGGCAAGCCCCTCCAGTTGACGGGTCCTGCCCACATACAGGACCATTTTATTGCCTCACACTCCAATCTGAATGGGCACAAGGATGACATTTCAGGATAAAGACAACTTTATTTTAGGACCTTTTTTTATTATTATTATTTTTCAGTAATCTCTACCCCTAACGTGGGGCTTGAACCCATACCCTGAGATCAAGAGTCACATGCTCCACCAACTAAGTCGGCCAGGTGCCCCCGGAGACCATTTTTTAAATGACTCCCACCACTGTAAAGAAAAATTGGGTTAGAGACAAGAACTCAAAAAAACGAAAACTCTAATTAGCAACTGTACCCAGGAAACAAAAATAGGATGTTATGTGAAGAAAGAAGAAAATCATAGACCAAAATAAGAGCTATCGACAACTTGTAAGCGATTGCAAACAGAAAATTCATTACGACGGTTCGGAAAAGAAAATCCACAGGACTTCCCAAAAGTCAGGTCCCAAACTCAAGAGATTAAAAACAAAACAAAACAAAAAAGACAGAAAAGAGACGAGAACAGGTCTCATCCACGGATCCAGGAGCAGGTAATAGGACTTTTGGCAAGAGAGAAATGGGAAGAGAAAAAAGGGTCAAAGGAGGAGGACAAGCCGGTGAGAAGGCAGAGGTGGGAATGAAGGTTCGGGGAGTGAGGAGAGTTTTCAATTCCGCCTTGGAAGATGTGTAGGATTCTGACCAATGGGGAGAGAAGCAAGGCTCTAGGACAGAATCCAGCCCGGAAGAGGGCCTTGGGAACTGCATAGATTCAGGTCCAACTACCGTGTCTCTAGCACGGATGTCTTCCAGATGCTGCCAGAAGTCCCTCTATGTGGTACCTGATGGAGTCCTCACAAGCAGTGTTCCGCTCTTAGTATGTCCAGGAAAGTCAACCTGGGAGAGAGAAGCCATGTATCACGCGGCTGGTTGGTGCTGGGGCCCAGTTCGTTCACAGCGCCCTTGGTCCCCGAATCCATCACTCCCTCATCCCACCGGGGCTGAGGGTCCTCACGAAGAGAGGGAGGAACCTGGCAAGCCGTCGCTAGACTGTCCCCCGAGACGAGGTGGCCGGCGCCCTGATACCTCACCGGCACCCCCACTCAGCAGCCGGAGTGGCAAACCACTCCAGGGGCACTGCGACCTGAAGAGGGACAACGGGAAGATGACAATACCACCTCCTGAGTCAGGAGAAGCCACAGAAGCAACCCCACCTACCACCGTTACCCCCCGGCGGAGATGGGCAGGGAGGGGAGGTCTGGGCTAACTGTGGGCCCGGGGAAGGCTGCCAGAAGTAGCTGAGGACATGCCAGCTCTCTTCTCCTCCCCCAGGATCTCCCCATCGAGGTGGAAAGGCCTCACAGAGAGGCCAGGGAGAGAGGGTGGTATTCCCGCTGGGGCTATGGCGGGGGTCCTTGTGCCCATAGGAAGCCCCGTATTGGAGGCTGTGGACGAGGCTGTCAGGGGAGTGGCTGCAGGCGTCTGAGGGTCCCCTGGGGGAGCCGACATCAATCAGAAGCCACCTGCTTAGCAGAACCAACATCCGGGCCCCGAGCAGATATGTCACACACCCCGGCTAGAGCTAACAGAGAAAGAAGGCCCCGGGGGTCCACAGGGAAAATTCTCCTCCCTCCCTGGGAAACCGTTTAAAAGTCCAGAGCAGAGGGCAGGAGGGGGCAAGAGGAACCCCCAGAGTGATTTTTAAATGGACCTGAGGCACCCTTGGGGGGGTAAAGGAAATGTTCGAGAACTGGACTGTGGCTGGCGATGGTTGCCCAACTCTATGAATTTACTAAAAATCACTAAATGATACACTTAACATAAGTGAATTCTCTGGTGTATAAATGATACTTCAATAAAGCTATTTTTAAAAGGAAAAAGGTGGGGCGCTTGGGTGGCTCAGTCGGTTGAGCGGCCGACTTCGGCTCAGGTCACGATCTTGCGGTCCGTGAGTTCGAGCCCCACGTCGGGCTCTGTGCTGACGGCTCAGACCCTGGAGCCTGCTTCGGATTCTGTGTCTCCCTGTCTCTCTGACCCTCCCCTGTTCATGCTCTGTCTCTCTCTGTCTCAAAAATAAACAAACATTAAAAAAAAAATTAAAATAAAAAAAGAAAGAAAAAGGAAACCTTTGGATGGAAAATAGGGTCGTAATTTTCACACGCAAAGGGAAAGAGAAATCAATGGCACGACTTACATGTCAGGAACAGGATACCTAGGTTGCCTACTCTCAGCCAGAGTTAACAAAACTCCGTCCGAGGCATATGGCAATGTCCCCGCTGTTACACATCCAGCGTGGTCATTTCCACCCGGTCACGTATAAAGCACCCGGTACAGAGCCAGGCGCGCAGTAAGCCATCCGCTGAGTTGTCCTCACTTCACTGACTTCCAGAGCAGACAGTCAGTGCTATGCTCGGACTCCAGAGCAGACTCAGACAGGCAAGGGTGGGAGCCCAGGTGAGCCGCAGGAGCCACTAAGGTAGTGGGGCAGGGAGGGATGAGAGGTTGGGGTAAGGATAGCCGGTCGACAAGGCAGGACCAGCAGGACAGCTCGGAACGACCCTGCAGGCACAAACCAACTGAGTCTGAAGTCCAGATCGGAATCGACACACTAGTTTGCACTGTGCCTCACACCGCCTGGGTTCCTGACGCACGTCTGTCGCTCATTTAACCGGTGGAAGCCTCAGCTTCGTCATCTGTCGAGCAGGGTGACTAGGGACACCCGTCTTTGTGGCACTGTCATGGGGAGTCGTGGAGGTAACATGCACCCCACACGTGGTAAGTTCTCAGTGTTACTGATAGGAGAATTATTTTTCCAGGACTCACAAGCGTGAGAATCGTTAGCGTCTTCCAGAGCATGGTTTCTCAAGAGGTTTTTCTAATAAAAAGGGACATCGTGTTCCTGTATCTTTAAAGCAGAAGAAATAAAGAGGAAGGACTTGGCGGGGGGCGGGGGGTAAGAGGAGACCCATCAGGAAATTCAAAAAAGCAATTCTCGTTCCCAGTATTGACATCCAAAAGCCATCTTCTTCTTCCCATATCCATAGTCAATTTTGACATCAAGGGCGCACCAGTGACCGTTGTCCGTGGGTATCTTGCTACGGTGAGTCTGGGTCCGTCACTTCCCCCACCTGTGAACATAGCATGTCCTGATCGAGCAGGTTCCCAGGGTTCTTTAGGAGAAAGGCTCCATCGTCACTTTGGGAAGACAGGAAGCCGCAGGGCTGGGGCGCGTCCGCATACACGGTGGACGGCATCACAGGGCTGGTGATTCACAGGAGGGGAATGGGTGGCAGACCATTGTCGCAGACACGGCATCAATTACCCCCCCCCACAGCCCCTGCTGCTTCCTGTCAACGCCGCGGAGGAGGGAGGCAAGATCCACGAAGGCAAGGCTGCCGTGAGGCCCCCAGCAAACGCCTGCACGTCTGTTTGATGAATGGGACTGTTTTCATTTTTATTTCGTTCATTATTAGTGTATCCCTGGGAAAGGACAGAGCAAAAGAATTTCACAAGTGACTCAAGAGGCATATGAAATTATTATTTATAAACAAGGAGAAAAGGGAGGGAGGGAGGGAGGGAGGGAGGGAACGTGTGACCCAAATCCCAACAGGTCGCATTGCACGCCGTCTTTCTCCTTGTTCCCTGCATTTTAACCTGGACTCAAGGCTAATTCGTGAAAATGATACTATAGCCAACACTTACTCAGAACCTCCTAAAAGAAAGGATAGTATGCTAGACCTGTGGAATATAAGAATTGCCAAAGCCCCTTGTGTCCTCGGGAACTGAAATTTACCCCAGGAGTCCAGATAGATACGTTCAAAACAAAGTAACAGTTGGATAGCTTGCAAAACTTCCAAGGTTTGCTCTAGCGGGTTCCACGTATGCCCAAAATTGTTACTAAGGGCTCTTTGTGGTCACATTGAATCTAGTGGCAAACACTGGAGTAACGTAGATGCCTTGTAATGAAAGCATGATTAAGTACATTGATACGATTAATACAACCATACTACGGGAAACTGTGTAGCCATTAAAAAGATCAGTTTTTTAGGTCAATTTCTGCATTCTGACACAGGAAGATACCCAATGTATCAATGAAAAAAAAGGCGAGTTACACAATAGACACCATGGTCCAACTTTGTTGTGTATTGTCTGCTAGGACTGTTATAACACATACCACACATTGGGATGCTTACGCAATAAAAATCCATTTTGTCCCAATTCTGGAGGCTGGAAGGCTGAGATTTTTTTTTTTAATTTTTTTTAATGTTTATTTATTTTTGACAGAGAGAGAGAGAGACAGAGCATCAGCAGGGGAGGGGCAGAGAGAGAGGGAGACACAGAATCCGAAGCAGGCTCCAGGCTCTGAGCTGTCAGCACAGAGCCCAACACGGGGCTCGAACTCACAGACGGTGAGATCATGACCTGAGCGGAAGTCGGACGCTTAACTGACTGAGCCACCCAGGCGCCCCTGGAAGGCTGAGATGAATGTGTTGGCCGCATTAGTTTCTCCTTCTGCTTGTCTTGTCACGGTGTTCTTTGTGCGTCTCTGTCCCAATCCCTTTCTTACAAGGGCAACTAATCCATTTTGGGTTAGAGCTCCCTCTAAGGGCCTTGTTTTCATTGAATTACATTTTTATTTATTTATTTTTTAATTTTTTAAAAATGTTTATTTTAGACAGAGTGTGAGCGGGGGAAGGACAGAGAGAGAGGGAGACACAGAATCCGAAGCAGGCTCCAGGCCCCGAGCTGTCAGCACAGAGCCCGACGCGGGGCTTGAACTCACGAGCCACAAGATCCATGACCTGAGCCGAAGTCGGACGCTCAACCGACTGAGCCACCAGGTGCCCCTCATTGAATTACATCTTTAAAAGCCCTGTCTCCAAATACCTGTCTCTGAGGTCCTGAGGTCAGTCAGTTCAGGGCTTCTGTGCATGGATTGTGGGCAGGTGTAACTCAGCCCATAAGAAGCTCCCTAAAAACTCTGTATAAGAAGGATTTTCATTTTTAGTGCATTTTTCTGAATTGCTAGAAATTTTATAATGAGCACTCATTCCCTATGATAACTAAGCAATTCTTTAACACCTAGGATATCAATCTTTATGACTGAAGTTGCTTCCAAATACAAGTTTTGTTTTGGTTTTTAAAGTGTGTGCCAACAGGGACGGAGCCACAGGCCATGTCTCTAAAGGACATTGGTGCCATCCTCCCATAGGGATGACACTGCCTTGAAGCAGAGAGGAGGGGTGACAGGCATGGCACCCCGTGGCAAGAACCAGAATCAGAAAATCATCCAAAAACAACACAAAAAGGCAAAGATAAACTGAGCAGCTTTCAGGAAGAAGATCAGAGGAAAGGGGGTGCCTGGGTGGCTCAGCGGGTCATGATCTCATGGTTCGTGAGTTCGAGCCCCACCTCAGGCTCTGTGCTGACAGCATGGAGCCTGCTTCAGATTCTCTCTCCCTCCCTCTCACTGCCTCTCCCCTGCTTGCTCTCTCTCTCTCTCTCAAAATAAATAAAAATAACTTAAAAAAAAAAAGATCAGAGGCAAGTGCCTCTCTGAATTTTCCATTTCTCAAGAAAGCTGTTTTAAAAGATTAGTCAGTTATCTACATTTTTGTAAATGAGTGGTCTGAAAAAATGTATACCATCTGACCGGATACTGATAAAGTGCGACATTAAAAAGGGGACACATCTATCAAATATACGTAAAAATGTTTGAAAAGAGCTGTATGGAAACAAAAGTTCCACGTAAATAGGCAAATTCAAATTGACTATTAAAGCAGTCACCGAGAGGATTGATAATGTGCAAACAAAGATACAAAACAGGGAAGGAAACACTTTTAATGCAAGAAGATAAAGTGATACTCAAATAGGGCATTATAAAGATAGAACAAAGAGAACAAATTTGATAAGCAAGAGTAAAATTTGAAGAACGCTTTAAAAAAAAATGGGTTATGAGTTGAATTGGGTCCTCCCCCAGGAAAAATAAATAAATAAATAAATAAATAAATAAATAAATAAAAATAAATAAATATAAATAAATAAACAAAACGTATCTTGAAGTCCTAACTCCTCGCACCTCAGCATGGGACCTTATTTGGAGGGAGGGTTTTTGCAGATCATCAGGTTAAGATAAGGTCACTCGGGTGGGCCCGAATCTGACCGTGTCCTTACAGACAGGAGACGTTTGGACATACAGATGCACACAGAAGGAGGACGGTGTGAAGACAGACAAAATGACATGTGCAGGATTGGAGAGATGAATCTACACGCCAGAGAAGGCCAAACGTCATGGCCAGCCACCAGCGGCTGGAAAGAGGCAAGGAAGAATTCTCTGACAGGTTTCAGAAGGAACATGGCCAGGCCAGCATACTTTGGCTTCAGACTTCTGGCCTCCAGAACCAGGAGGGAACAGATTCTCTTGTCGTAAGTCACCCACTTTGTGGTATTCTGTGACAGCGGCCCCAGGAAACCGGTACACTGATATAGATACAATGAGATTACAAAATAAAGAAGTTTCTGGTTTTTGCCAAAACATGAGACAATTTCAAGACATTTTTTTCTGAAAAATCATTGATTTGGGGGGCTCCTTAGGTGGCTCAGTGGGTTGAGCGTCTGACTCTTTGATTTTGGCTCAGGTCGTGTGATCCCAGGGTCATGGGATGGAACCCTGAGTCCATGCAGAGCATGAAGTCTACTTGGGTTCTCTCTCTCTCTCTCTTTCTCTCTCTCTCTCTCTCCCCCTCTGCCCTTCTCCCAAACTCTCTAAATTAAAAAAAATTATATATAGGGGCACCTGGGTGGCTCAGTTGGTTCAGTATCTGACTCTTTGATTTCAGCTCAGGTCACGATCTCACAATCATGGGATCGAGCCCCACGTCAGGCTCAGCACTGACAGTGCAGAGCCTACTTGGGATTTTCTCTCTTTCTCAAAATAAACTTAAAAGTAATTACAATAAAAAGCTTTAAAAATTATTGATTTTGCTGGGATAAGAAAAAATAAAGAAGGTTTAAACTATTCGCACAAATTTGGATTTTTTATGATAGTAGTAATGCCATTGTAAAAAAAATTAGTGAAGAAATGCATAAGGAGAAAAACAAGTTAGCTGCAATTTCACAACCACCAGGTGGGAGCATTTCTTTCTAGGCTTTTCTTTATGCAATATACATACCACGCAGATGCACGCACATGCGCACACACACACACACACAATTTTGACCTGAAGTGCCTCTTAATTTTGATTCCAACTTTCTTCCCCCAAATAATTCATAATAGGAAATAATCTTCATGATACAAGAAGTTGCCTGTATGATCAATCAAATGCGTGTTCCATGGTATTTAGCTGTTTAGAATTAGGGCAGTCAGGGTGTTTCCAATTGATGGTTACTATAAACAACTTCACAGTCTTTGTCCAACCCAGCCTGAGTGCCCATCCCGTGATCCCCACCAGACCTCCTGTTAAAGCCATCCGCCCATCTCCTCTGACCTTCAGTCTTCATTTCAGACACTGGGTCCTTCTGAGGGCTGACAACATCCAGAATACGGCCATGAGAGTAAACAAAGCATTAAGGGCATTGGAACTATAGGCTTTTATAAATAAAATTTGGAAATCTGGGGCATCAAATGATTTGGGCCATATAGTGGTAGGTTTTTTCATTCCTGTGTTGATGAAGGCCAGGGAACTGTGCGGCATCCCAGAGCAAATATTTCACAGCTACGATGTTTCCCCCCGGTGGGAAGTCGGGGTCAGGGATGGGAGGAGGTACATATACACCCCTCCCCATGACCCCCGACTCCTGCCTCGCACTTAAAAATTCTTAACAGGACTATGGTCATTCGGGAAAACTAAAGTGAATAATTTTTTTTTTAATTTTTTAATGTTAATAATGTTAATGTTTCTTTTTGGGAGAGACACAGTGTGAGTGGGGGAGGGGCAGAGAGAGAGAGAGAGAGAGAGAGAGAGAGAGAGAGAGAGAGAATTCAAAGCAGGCTCCAGGCTGTCAGCACAGAGCGGGAACCGCAAGGTCACAACCTGAGCCGAAGTCAGATGCTTAACCGACTGAGCCACCCAGGTGCCCCTAAAGTGAAGGATTTTAAAACTCTCCAGGCTTCATAGTAAAGCACAGACACTTTTGAAAGAAAAAGTCTGTGATTTTAAAATACTGAGATGTAAGCCACATAAGTCAGTTTTCCAGGGTCCTCGATAATTTTGTCAGTAATTTCTTTCATATTGTAAAGAGATCCTGAGATCAAAAAGTTAAGAGTACTCCTGGCTTACCATGTGGAAAATCAAACAGGTAGGAAATCCTCGGGTTGTAAAATACGATAGTCTTTAGGAACTGCCCCTTCCTCGCCCAACATGTGAGCATTCATGCAAGTTAAAAAAAAATGTGAAAAACTGGGGAAATCTTTAGGTATAATGCGTCTTTTAGTCAACATCAAAGCATTTACACTGGAGAGACTCCACAAATGTAGGAAATCGTAGGAAAATCTTCACTTGTGTCTTGCCTTTGATTAAACAGAAAAGCTCACACGGAGATTTCTATGAAGAAACCCTGTGAGGGCAGGCAGTGGGGTAAACTTGCAACTCAACCCTCTCTTTCCAGAGGACACATTCTAAAGAGAGAATCTTAAAAAGCACTCACTGCAGAAGAACTTTCAGCATCAAAAAACTATTGGAGAGATACCTTAATTCTGTACAGTAATCCGTTCAGGAAAAGCTTCAATCGGACACATCTTATTGCATAACCTAGAACTCACGCAGGAGAGTCATTTTTCTCCACAAAGAACCGAGGATTAACTTAACAAGGCATCGCCAAATGGAAAAGTTGCTTCCGAAAGAATCCCACCAACTCAACAGTATTATTCAAAGGTTATCCGTAAACAATGATGTTAATGGGAGTTTGCTGGGAAAAGTCAGAACTTGCAAAATGCATGTAACGTTAGACGCAGTCACAGACGCGCATTGTGGTTATAATTTTGTTAACATTTGATTCCCTCCAGAAAAGTTACAGAATGCCCACTCAGGGAACCATGGACCATTATTAAGAGCCTGCAGTTAGAGGGGATTTCCAAACAGAAGTGCCCTTGGAGCATACATGCTTGTAAGTAGACGGATTAGAACCAGAGACAAGTTTTGGTTTTGGTTTTGTTTGGGGGGCGGGAGGCGGTCAGACTGATAACCTATCACTTAAGTCAGACTGTACATGTGTACGTAGATGCTCTAGCAGAAGAATCTTTCCATGACAGTATCGACCTACCTTAGCCTAAAGTTATAGTTGTTACTTAGTGTGGTACAAGTATTAAGCGACTAATGTTTAAAATAACAACATGAGCCAAGTTGATGACACAGAAATGAGGCACCATCATATCTAAGTTGATGCAAAACACAATGAAGCTGCTAGATCCTTTTTGTTACAGTTGCAGGATTCCATACAACCACCTGCTTTTATAGAAGTGCTACGTTAGCCTAAAGGTCCACACACCTGGGGTTTCATCAGAAACAAACATCAAGTGGCCGCTGAAGACTGGGAGGGGTCGGTCTCTGAGACATCACGGCAGGATGGAATTCTTCCACAATTACAGGATTAAATGTTGGCATAAAACCTTGATTTATGCCACATTGCTTTTAATCCCCCCCCCCACACACACACACACACAAATTTTATCTAATAATTCAACACGTCATGTTATGTGAATATTCTAAGTGTAGAACACATTTTATCAGGACCGCCTTCTGCGGAGTCAAAACCGTAATGGAAAGGAGGCATCAGGAAGGGTGAGAGAAGGGGAGAAGAGAAGAATGCTATAGGAAACAAAGTCAATTAAGAGCAGAATTTCTAAGATTAAAACATTCCCAGGGCGCCTGGGTGGCTCAGTGGGTTCAGCGTCCGACTTCGGCTCAGGTCATGATCTTGCCGGTCTGTGGGTTCGAGCCCTGCGTTGGGCTCTGTGCTGACAGCTCGGAGCCTGGAGCTGCTTCGGATTCTGTGTCTCCCTCTCACTCTCTGGCCCTCCCCCGCTCACACTCTCTCTTTCTCAAAAATAAACACTTAAAAAAAAATGTGTCTTAAGTTCCCTTCAAATGGATTGGCTAGGCCAAGAAAGAAAATTCTCCAAACTCCTTTTACAACAAGTATTTCAGGACTGTCAATTAACGTTTGACTTTATTATAGTTTTTTTTGAATAAAACAAAATATTGAGTTTTAATATCAGAAAGTTTTTACTTATCTTTATTCTTCAAACTTCGTATCAAGTTACAAATGAATAGTCTGTACCATGAAGCTACGTTGCTTATGATGTACACTTCCCCGGGCGGAAAACAGCAATAACCAAGAATACACAGAAAATGAACTCGCAGTGAAGAACCAACTGTTAAGTATAGAGAAAGGACACATTACATTTCAGTGTGGCCCAATACGTATACTGTTAAAAGCGAATCCCCTTTAAAACATCACCGATGTACCTAATACTCTTACAAAAGAAAGAACTCACACACAGAGATTTTATTTTGTCGTTTTAAAGTTGTATCCCAGGGAGTAACTGCTTAAAAACTGTAAAATGTTGTGATTTTACCAGCAAAAAGTTATTCCAGGATAATCTTTTTTTTAAACATGGCTGAAAAAATTGCAAGCTTTAGAGAACACCATGGATATCAGATCCATTATTTAAAAACAAGCAGTACTCATAAAGTAGAGGCCACTTTCAGTTTTGTTCTGTTGTCGGTAAAAACCTGTTTAATTGCAGCTGAAAAATCCCAGCAGGAGAGGTTGCGGAAGCCGGGCGAGAGGAGGAGTGGAGTTAGCCACAAATCTGCCCTCTAGAAACCCCTCCACTTACTGTAACAGGAAAGGCTGAAGAATTCTGTTGTAACTTCCTTCCAGAAAACAAGTTCTTCGGAATCATTCTTTTAGGGTCTATGGTCTATTTTCAGATGTATTGGATTTAGCAACTTATTCTGAAATTCTTCAAAGTTTTTCTCCCCAGGCATCTTTTGGCTAAGCCGGTATTTTCTATAACAAAATCTTCGTTGTTGGGTTTTTGTTTTGGTTTTTACACCAACTGGTTCTTTTTGAAAGGGTGATATTAAAATATATCATTTTAAAAATATATCACAGAGTCATTTGTTTGAAAGTGGATTCTCCTCACTTAATTTCACATTCTGCTGTGGCATGACACCCGGCATCTGGGATTTTAGGATTCAAAGGAATCATCAAAAATGGAAGAAAAATGGAAGTAGATGCAGATTAAACCAGCCTTCATCGATAGTTCCGAAAAGAAACAACTTTTATTCTGAATCAGGGGTAAGCTGCACATTCACCTGAAGCTGTTTCAAGTCACAATTATATTGTTCTCTCTCCTTTGAAGCACTGACCCTTTTTTTCTAAGTACAACTTCAAGTCATTTGAAAGCAAATAATAATACTAAAGATCAAGCATCAGAAACAAATTCTCCACCCACCCTGACTTTCATTTTTAGATTCCCAACATCCTGATATGTTCCATTTCATTTCTTTCATGGTTTAACTTCTTGGCAATTTTCCCAAACTTTATGAAAATTTAAACTATGACAAGGAGAAATGCACTCCAAACAGAATACAAATAGACACAAATACAAGAAAAAAGTTCAAAACACAACACCGTATTGCAGTATCCCCAAACATGACGTGTATGTGACATGACCAAAAGCTACATGGCCCTGGGTCTCAACACTCCCACTATGCTACACAGATCTACATTCAGAACTTTTTGTCCTTTTTTCTTTGTCTTTTGATGCCTAAAGTAACTGAGAAACAAGAAAATAACCAATATAACATTTAAAAAAAAAAATGGTACCTATGTTTTTTTTTTAAGTCTTGAACACCTCTTCCTTCGTTGGTGCAATATTACTCTTGATAAATGCTCAAATAACACTAGGCAAGCAACACACACGAAAAGACTTACTATGTTATCATACAAGCAGTGTTTTTGGAATCATAAATAACTCCTACAGTAACATAAAACACCTACAAATTAAATCTTAAGTCACCTCGGTATAAAGTGAATTAAATTCTCCTGTATCTTAGTCAGAATGCCAGTATCAGAAGCATTCTACATGTTCTCAGTTTCTGTTTCACAGAAAGGGTAAGGTGCTTTTTTAATAAGCTGCCAACAGACACACACACACACACACACACACACACACACACACACACAACCAGTGCAAACTATCAAGAGGAAAAACACCCTAATTTTGCAATGAGACAGGATTACACATCTCGACTCAAAGTCCAGAAGTGGACAGAATGATCTTCCAGGATTGATGTGCTGTAAATACAGACAACTCAGCGTACATATGGTCATGAAATAAAGAATAGGTTTCTATGCTTTGTGTTTTAAATTCCACCCCAATTTTTAGGATTGCTTCCAACTCTTAAAAAAAAAACAAAAACAAAAACCCCAGCTAAGATATCTTATTTTCGAAGCTACCTAGAAGACCCTGAACATTCTGAGCATCAGCCACTGGACACTAATTATCCACTGGTGCTACACCTGCCGTGTTTTCTTCTTTGCTACTGAACCTAACGCCCTAGTGCTATTTCGTTTCATGCAGCACCAACCAAACTGCATTGTTTCCCTAATAAAAAATAAATACATAAAGAAGACGCTGCCAGGCATATATTCACAAGGTCTCAATTTCTCAAAACATAAGCGTGGGTATATTTATTTCTCTCAAATGCATACAAGACAATAATTACACAGCAACAAATCTTTTGTTCAACAATGATTTGATTCATAAGCGTCTGAATTTACATAATTTCACATCCATACCCTTGCATTTTTAAATACTGTAAGTAAAAAAGCCCCCCAAATAACCAATTCTTATATTTCCTATTTATCCCTCTATACATCCAAACTTTAAAAAGTTACAAACTCAACATTATACAGAACATATAAATCATGTTTAAAAACTTGAGGTTTTAAAATCACCGTTCCCCAAAATGATTCGGAAAGTCCTCATGCTGACAAGTGCAGTCCTAGGTGGTAAGTTGGAAAGGGGCAAGAAAGAAGAGGCAGACACCAGTTTGCTGTCTTAATGTTTTACTAATCCTGTCAGTAAAAATGGCGACGTCATGAGAAGTAACAGTTTAGGCTTTAATACGAAGAATGGGGTTTGCCTCACAGCTGGAGACACGCACTTCAAGTATTTTCCTATTTGATCTGAGCTCCCTGTAGCAAACCGTGCTGAGAGAGAAGAACTACTTTCTTCCGTACATCCGCTCAATGTCCGCCTGGTAATGTGTTTTAAGCTCTTTGCGTTTCAGCTTGAAGGCGTCTGTCACCAGGCCAGTTTCGGGGGTCCACGGTTCAGGGCTCAAACGAATTTTTACTGGAATTTCAAATTTTTCTAGACTTGCTGAGATGGTGGAAAAGAAAAAAAATAAAACATAAATGCAAAGGCATGAAAAATGTGCAATTATGATTCTTAGCGAACAATGTAACTTCCCCAATCTTTGGTGAACACCCAACATCCCACGAACCTCGCTCGTGATAATCCATGCCTCAAAAAAGGCTAGTAGAAGTACAAATAAACAAATAAACAAAAAATAGATACGTATGAGAACTGTAATAGCAAAAAGCCACTTAAAAAATCTACCTGACCGCCAACAGAATGAGTTGGATTAAGTTAAGATACAGGCACATAGGGGGGCGCCTGGGTGGCTCAGTCAGTTGGGCGTCCGACTTCAGCTCAGGTCACGATCTCACAGTCCGTGAGTTCGAGCCCCGCGTCGGGCTCTGGGCTGATGGCTCGGAGCCCGGAGCCTGTTTCCGATTCGGTGTCTCCCTCTCTCTGCCCCTCCCCCGTTCATGCTCTGTCTCTCTCTGTCTCAAAAATAAAATAAACGTTTAAAAAAAAAAAAAAAAAAAAAAAAAGATACAGGCACATAGGGCGCCCGGGTGGCTCAGTCAGTTAACCGTCGGATTTCAGCTCAGGTCAGGATCTCACAACTCACAATCATGAGATCGAGCCCCACGTCAAAAACAAAAACAAAAACTGGAATATAATAGGCATAAAATGGAATATAATTCAGTCATTAAAAATGAGTTAGATCTATATGGCATGGGTGTGTAAAGATATGTGCAATATATCGTTAGGCTAAAAAGAGGTAGTTTTTTTTAATACTAGACAAATGTTACACAGGTAGATATTCAGGACGAGAAGGATACACACCAAACCATAAAACGGACACCTCTGGGGCCTAAGAGGGAGGATTAAGGAAAAGCAAATGTCACACACCTATTTGTTTCGAGTTTACTGTAAAGAGCATAATCACTTTAATAAAGTTTAAAGAGGACCCTGTCATTGAAGCTTGTCAGCATATTCAGCAGAAGCTATGAGGACACAATGTTTGCTCACTATCGCTATCGTGTTCCTAACACACTGTTGGATACCCAGGAGGTTCTCAATAGCAGAGGGCTGGAGAGGGAGAGAGGGATGGGAAAGGAAAGGGAGGGATGGGGACAGGGAGGGAAAACAGGGAGATGTTGTTTTGAAGGAATATGTTTCTTTAATAAGAAGGGTTTATTTTTCAGCATTCGTTCAACAAATAAATATTCATTGAAAAAATACCACGCAAAGTGCTTTACTAAGCACTCTTTAAAAAATACAAAAAACGGGGCGCGTGGGTGGCTCAGTCAGTTAAGCATCCGACTTCTGTTCAGTTCATGATCTTGCAGTTTGTGGGTCGCGCTCTGTGCTGACAGCTCAGGTCATGATCTCACAGTTCATGGGTTGGAGCCCCGCGTAGGGTTCTGTGTCTCCCCCTCTCTCTGCCCCTGCCCTGCTCATGCTCTGTCTCTGTCTCTCAATAATAAAGAAACGTTGAAAAAAAAAATTTTTTTTTTAATACAAAGACAGTTTCTGTTCTCAAGTGGTATTACAATCTAACAAGGATAAAGAGGTAAACAGGTAAATACACGCTTACTCGCTCACTAAATTGAAGACGGGTAAGTGCCTTGGGAGCAAAAGAGGTATTCGTTTTAACTTGTAAACATAAACACTGACATACCAAGGTTTTCTTCTTGGAAGATTACAACTATTTCAGGAGTGGTACAATAGGAAAAATAGGTAGGATTCAGTAGGCAGAGAAGGAAAGATTAGGACCTGAGGTCCCCCGGTAGGGAAGAAAACACATCTTCTGGAACAATGCTGGGAGTGTCCGACCACAGCAAACCCCCTCAGGCGTTAAGGTTCCGCTTAAGAATGTAACAGACCCCACCGGCTCCCCCTCAGGTTCCCCTCAGGAATCTGACTCAAGACCTGACTAAAAAGTAAGTAGCAGACTTACTTTTAGGTGTCACCCGTAGGGAAAAGGTGTGCCCACAGACCACCCCTCACACAGTGGAATCGGGCCAATCAGAACTGGACAACGCAGCACCTTGACTTATCCAGCCAGCAAGGGTAGGACCTGAGAGGCGGGCGGTGACCAGAACCTTATAAAAAACAAGGGCCCTCGCCTATAGTCGCGGCCATTCACTTTCCAATGCCCTCTCTGTAAAGACTGCTTTCCTACCATTCTTCCTTTCGGATCTAATCCCCAGTCAACTTCCTCCTGCTGCTCATTCAGTGCCCACTTCTTCATTCTTCAAAGCAGCGGGACAACGAACCTCGGGCATTGAGGTAAAAGTCCTGCAACAGTGGGGCACTTGGGTGGCTCAGTCAGTTAAGTGTCCGACTCTTAATTTCAGCTTAGGTCATGATCTCGCAGTTTGAGTTCAAGCCCCACATCAGGCTCTGCGCTAACAGGGCAGAACCTGCCTGGGGTTCTCCCTCCCTCTCTCTCTGTCCCTCCTCTGTTTGCTCGCTCTCTCTCTCTCTCTCTCTCTGTCAAAATAAATAAATAAACTTAAAAAAAAAAAAAAAAACTTTAAAGTAAAAAAAAAAACAAAAAAAAAAAAAAACAACAACTATTTCAAGAGTGCTTTGCTAGAGGGAAAACCACTGTTAGCAAAAGCAGCCAGGCCCGGACCTCAGGACTCAAGGGGCAGAGGAGTCTGGCACTCCGTAGATGTGGGAGAGACTAAAAAGCACACACTGGAGACCACATTTAAGGTTTTCAATCTCGAACTGCTCGGTACTGGACTCTGTGCCTTGACTCAAGATTATGTCATGTGTAGTGATAGCCTCCACTCAGAAAAATAAATGCAGCTACAGCTACGTGACCCGTCAGAGGAAGGAGCGCTGTAATGGGAATAGTCCTTTTTTATTTTGTGTCTGTACGTATGTTAAAGCAACTATTTATATTTTCTTCCTTCTTATTCTGTCATAACAGACATTAAAAAACTTTATATCACTGTATTTAAGTTACAGGAGGGGCCCCTGGGTGACTCAGTCGGTTGAGCATCCCACTTCGGCTCAAGTCACAATCTTGTGGTTTGTGGGTCCAGACCCCGTGTCAGGCTCTGTGCTGACAGCTCGGAGCCTGGAGCCTGCTTCGGATTCTGTCTCCCTCTCTCTCTGCCCCTCCCCCACTCGTGCTCTGTCTCTCTCTCAAAAATAAGTAAAAACAGTAAAAAAAATTTAAGTGACAGGATATCACAGAAGACAAGAAGAGTAAAAATCACTCACACGGTGTGTACCCTCTTCTGCGGAAAAGGCTGATGTGTTTTCAGTTGTGTGCAGGGCGGACGTAGCACATCAGGGGGGAGTCTTTGTTACTGTCCTTGCTTAGAAATCAACTAAGCTCTAAGGAGATGTACACGGGGGCCAGGCTGACAAGTCGCGGACTGGGAAGGTCCATTTTATCTATCGACCGGGCTACATCCGAGTTCCCAGTTATTTAGTTGAACGCTAGTCCACGGGTTGAAGATATTTTGTACATATGATTAAGTCCATAATCAGTTTGCTTTATGGGAGGAAAACTGTCTCAGATAAACAGTGGGTCCAATTCGGTCCACTGAAAGGCCGTAGGAGCAGAGCTGAGGCAGTCTGCCCTATGGATTCCCAGCTTTGCCTAGTCGGCCCCCAAAGATCCCGGAAACCAAGTCTCCACAGTAAGTCTCCGTCTCTATAACCTACTAATTCAGAGGACAGAGCATTTTACTTAAGAATGAGGTTGGATCCCTTCTTCACATCACATAAAAATGAACTCTGATGGATCCAGTAAGAGCTGAAAGTAAGAGCTGAAACTAAAGTTCTTAGAATGAAACACAGGACTGTCATTTGAATCAGGCAGTGGTTTCTCAGATGTGGCACCAGAAGCACAAGCAACAGAAGGGGGGAAAATGTATCTTCCAACATTAAAGCTCTTATACTTCAAAGGATACCATGAAAGAAAGTAAAAACACAGGGACGGACGCCTGCGTAGCTCAGTCCCTTAAGCGTCCTACTCTTGATTTCGGCTCAGGTCATGATCTCACAATTTGTGGGTTGAAGCCCCATGTCAGGCTGTGTGCGGACAGCTCAGAGCCTGGAGCCTGCTCTGGAGTCTCTGTCTCCCTCTCTCTGCCCCTCCTCCACTTGTTTTCTCTGTCTCTGTCTCTGTCTCTCTCTCTCTCAAAATAAATGAACATTAAAAAAAGTAAAAATACAGCCCACAGAATGGGAAAAAATATTTACAAATTTCTTATCCGATTACAGCCTTGTGCCTGGAATATATAAAGAACTTGTACAACTCAATAATAAAAAGGCAATCCTATTTAAAAAATGGGCAAAGTCCAGCTTCGGCTCAGGTCATGATCTCGCAGTTTGTGAGTTCAAGCCCCGCGTCGGGCTCTGTGCTGACAGCATGGAGCCTGGAGCCTGCTTTGGATTCTGTGTCTCCTCCTCTCTCTCTGCCCCTCCCCCACTCATGCTCTGTCTCTCTCTCTCTCAAGAATAAATAAACTTAAAAAAAAATTTTTTTTTAATGGGCAAAGGATCTGAATAGATATTTCTCTAGAAGATATACAATGGCTACTAAATATAAGAAAAGATGCTCAACATCATTAGCCACCAGGAAAATATAAATCAAAACCACAAGACCCCATACTTCATACCCAGTAGGATGGCTAGAAGCCAAAGGATGAACAGTAACTAACAAGTGTTGCAAGGCTGTGGGGAAACTGGAAGCCAACACTGATGGGAATGGTGAGAGGATGTCACCGTTTTAGAAAACAGTTTGGGAAATACTTGGAAAAAAGTATTCCGGTAAACAGTCTGGTACTTCCTCAAAAGGTTCAACGTAAAGTTAACACAGGCCTAGCAACTCCACCCTGATGTATCTTCCCAGAAGGGAGCATGGCCACACAAAACCTGCACCTGAATGTTCAGAGCAGCATTATTCATTACCAACCCAAAGCAGAACCACCCAAATGTCCCAGTCTCGTTGCGGCCCCCCAACACACACACACACACACACACACACACACACACACACACACACGGGGTACAGGACCTATCCGTATCAGCAGCTCCCAGTACACTAACAGTGTAGAAAACGCAAGAAGAGAGCCTTGGACAGTTCAGGGTGGGCCAGGGTGGCCAGGAAACAGCTGAGGTAAGAGCAAGGGCCAACCCAGAAGACAGAAGCTGCAGAGGCCAGAACATTCCGACTCATGCACATGAGCCACGGGAGCAGGTGACGCGAGCCCTGTGGACGCACTGGGATGCAGGCCTGACCAGCATGTGCCTCCATCCAACCAACGGCAGGGAAACACCAGGAATCGGCGTCACCGGGCCTGTGATACAAGAGCCTACGTAATAAATTCAAGCGCTCTCTCCTCTCAGGCCTTAGGGTCCGGCTGCCACTCACTCACCTGAAACAGCAGCTTCGGAAAGCACTTTGAGCACCTCGTTCTCCATTTCACAGCTGTTGCACAGTTCCTCCCACGTCCCCTGAAGTCCCTTCTTCCGGGCGAGTTCCGTTAGTTCCTTTTGATTTGGCACGACAAATCCAATGACGTAGGAATGGTAACTGCGATACACGAAGGACAACGTGGCTGAGGCACCGTGCTTACCAACGACACAGACGCGGCTGCAATCAGCCCGGGACTACTCGAAAGGACACACACGAGGCGTGTTTGGTACCAGCCCACTCATTTCAAGCGACGGCCACCGCGACTGCCCGATTCGCCATGGGCTCCAGGCTCTGACAGAGCTCACTGCTAAGCACACCTTAATCTGATACTTGATGACAAAGTTCAAACATGTGTAACTGTTACCAATAGCTCCGTGGATACATCTCTTAAAAGAAAATTACAAGTATTAGAAAAATCTGCTTTTAAAAAAGTTTGTCATTCACATCAACTGGCTAAACAAAAATAAAAGCTAATGTAAATTTGAAGTTAGATCTAAAGATGGGGCGTCTGGGTGGCTCAGCGGGTTCACCGTCTGACTTCGGCTCAGGTCATGACCTTGCAGTTCGTGAGTTCAAGCCCCGCATCCGGCTCTGTGCTGCCGGCTCGGAGCCTGGAGCCTGTTTCAGATTCTGTGTCTCCCTCTCCCCTCTCTCTCTGCCCCTCCCCCACTTGTGCTCGCTCTCAAAAATAAACATTAAAGAAAAAAAGTTGTGTCTAAAGAAATTTGGGAGCAAATCAAAGTAACGTGGTTGTATTCTTTTCTTTTGTTATCATGAGCATTTGGTGACAGAGCCTTAGGTGGCCTGCCCATGGCACTACGGAATGGCAAGCAGTGTGCCAGGGAGAGAAGGGCGGTCTGATTACTATCACACACGTAAAATCCAGAACTGTAGCATCGCTAAAGAAGTTACCTCATAGCTAATTAAAGGGCAGAATAATTTATAATTCAATGAAGTAAATCTTTAAAATCTCGAAAGTTTCTAAGTTGGTTCTTCTGGCAGCAGATTTTACTTTTTCATAATCACCACTTTATCAACTGCTGTGGTGTGGTTCCCTGGCTGCCCGCAAAGTAGCTGATCGCGAACAGCGGAGAATAAATTCCCCCCAGAACACCGCAGTGCCAGTCTGAGATTCCGGCACATTTCCCAAGAATACACTTCTGGGATTTTTAACTTTAAGCTCTCCTTCCCAGCTGCCTCTATTATCATCACGGACTAGAGATGCTATGTGTTCAGCCACAGCTTAACGTAGCTTAAGGCAGAAGCCCTCGGCCCGGCCCGGGTCCCAAGCAGGCCCAGGTTTAGAGCAGGATGATGAGTGCTGAGCGGAGTGTGGCTTGGTGACTCTGTTTCTCCAACTTCCTTCTTCACCCCCCTTTGCTCTGACTGGTTCTGGGAAGCTTCCGTGTGCCGGGGACAGGTAGCTGGGGGTACCAAGGTGGCAGGAAGGAGGCCGTGATTTTCGTCACCTCCCTACCAGCCAGGACACCGCAGTGAGGTACGGAGCAGGAAACAGGGACACAGAGAAAGACGAGGAGGAGACGCACCACAAGGGAGGAATCAGTTAGTGTCTACACTGCGCTGAGAAGAGGCCTTTCCCAGAGACAACAGATAAGAAGGGAGAGTTCCTAGTATAATCTGGCAAAGAAGATTCATCGAGGAGGGAAATGCCAAAGGCACACAAACGTTCTGAGCAAAAGTAGGAGTTCTACTTTCTTACCTGTTTGCGTATGCACAAATGTTATCGATGAGTGAGAGATTCTTCAAAGCTGCCTCTACCTTCCCAAGAGAAACATATTCTCCTGCCTGCAGTTTCACAAGGTCCTTTTTACGATCTGGGGAGGGGAGCACATGAGAGATAGTCACAGTCAATACCTATGAATACTGGCCATTCCCGAAGTCATGTGCTATCAACTAAGGTCATTACAATAGTTACGCTAAAAGTAAAGGTACATAGTAAAATTAGACCCTAATGTTTGTAGTTTTAAATAAATTCTTCCAAAAAAGAAAATCAGCTTCTGACAAGGGACCCCGTCATCAGGGCCTCAGGTATGTTCTGCCGAACAGGCACGTGTCTGGGACCAGTTAACACCAGGAAGGTAAAGACTTCTCAGCGCCATCTGAAGGCTCACACACCGTCTGGAGAGCAGCGTGAGCAGGGACACATCACGTCAGGACAGTATGGCAGTGGTGAAGTGTCAAACCTCCCCAACCTGGCTTGGTCGGTTAAGCGTCCGACTTCGGCTCAGGTCATGATCTCACGGTCCGTGAGTTCGAGCCCCACGTCGGGCTCTGTGCTGACAGCTCAGAGCCTGGAGCCTGTTTCGGATTCTGTGTCTCCCTCTCTCTCTGCCCCTCCCCTGTTCATGCTCTGTCTCTCTCTGTCTCAAAAATAAATAAACGTTAAAAAAAAAAAATTAAAAAAAAAAACAAAAAACCTCCCCAACCTGCTGCTTTGGAAAGAATGCCTCCAAGTGAGGCCTGAGCGGAGTCCTGAGGGAAGACCGGACGGTCACCAAGGAGAAGAGCACTGGTAAAGAACACAGACGGGGCGGACACAGCCAGTGATGGAGGTGGAGGCGAACTGGGGCTCCGTTAACAGAGGTACACCGAACTGAGCCCCTAGCAGCAACGTGGCCCAGTGAGATCAGTGCTGAGGAATCACATGGTACGTGTGTGTGTGTGAGAGGGTGCGTTTCGGGAGGGATGTCAACGTCGACAGAGAGGAATTTCTTACAACGAGGTGACAGAAGGTGTAAGCCTGATCATGGGAAGAGGGCACAGAGAACGAAGACAACAGTCTTGAGGCATGTTTCACATGACACATCAGTAGGGTGTGGGTAAGATACGAGGAGTTGACTGAAGAGTCTCATCTCCTCCCGGGTTTCTAGGTAGCATGACTGGAAGAGAAATGCTATTAAGAAAAAAAGAATGTAAGAGGGAAGACGGGGAGCTATTTTTTGCCCCTGGGGGGGTCAATACTCGAACTGCCAGGCCTTCCTCACAGGCAAGGCCATGACACCATTCCAACAGGAGAGAGCCCTGTCCAATAACCTCTAAACAGCAAAGAATGCACAAAAAATAAATATTTCCTACTAAGAATTTGATTCTTTGAGGGTTATCTAATAATTCAAAATACCACTGCTATTGAACAGACTGAGACCTTCTAAAATGTCAAGCCTTAAAACTCCCACACAGTCCCTAGTATAAAATTTTATATTCCAGGGATGATACAACAGACTGTATCAACACTGCAGAAAGATACATTCTTATATTATTGAACAGCTTCTCTAAATATACAGTTATCTCTTTTGTAAAACTATTTCCAAAATGTCCACTATCAGGGGGGGAAAAAAAAAATGAGATAGCTCACCAATAATCTTTAAACAACCGTCAGGGTCAAACTCCCCAACATCTCCAGTACAGAGCCACCTCTGTCCATTTTCATCTTCAAAGAAATCAGCTTTTGTTTTTGCTTCATTTTTGTAGTATCCCATTGTCACATTTTGACCGCCAATAAGAATTTCACCCCTGGGGTGTGGCTTATCGGTATTAAAGTATCCACCTAGAAAACACAAATAATTTAGAGTTAATTCAACATTTTTATCCCTACGCCCATCATGTGAAAATTGGAAACTATGACTGTCTAAATAGGGAACATCTGATTTCAATCCAAAGAGTTTCCCAAAAGAAGTAAGGCAGACAGCATGAATGAGCAAAACCCATTAATATAGAACTAGGTACAAATTTTCAGTTGCTTAACCATAAGCACTTCTGCACTTAAAACCACTAGTCCAAGAAAAGAATTACACCGAAAAATCCAACACTTCCGGTATTAAATAATTACCTAGACTACACAGGTAAATCCTTTAAGGATTCTGTAGAGATTCTTACACATCTGATGAAAGTATTAAATCACATATTTAATAAAATACCTCTCTGTATAAAATCAAAATTACACTGTATTTAAAAGATTTATGCCTTACAGATAATTTCAGAATGATTCCAAGTTTAAATTTATTGAACATTTTCACTAATTCTGCTAAAAGATAATCAGACAATGGCATCAAACCCTCAGAATCTTTACTTTGAATAAAAGAAAAGTGCATCTAATCCAATCAGTGAAAATGTATGCACATTAACTGAAACAAATAATTTTTTTAAAAAGTGATTAGTATTGGGGTGCCTGGGTGGCTCAGTCAGTTAAGCATTCAACTTTGGCTCAGGTCATAATCTCACAGTTCGTGAGTTCAAGACCCACATAGGGCTCTGTGCTGACAGCCTGGAGCCTGCTTCGGATTCTGAGTCTCCCTGTCTCTCTGTCCCTCCACCGCTCATGCTCTGTCTCTCTCTCTCTCTCTCTCTCTCTCTCTCTCTGTCAAAAATAAACATTGAAAAAAAATTTTTTTAATAAAAAATAAAAAGTGATTAGTATTTAAATGGTATAAGCAACAGATTTTTATGAAATTACAGTAAAACTTTCCTTCTGATGACTCTAGATTGAAGTCCTCAGGGGAAAAGAAAGAAAAAAAATGTACAAATCTTCCATTTCATAGATTACACTTCATGGTTTTGCTTCCATATAATACACGTATGATCATTCCTAATTTATGGACATTATTCATTAAGCAGATTTCTCAAGTTTTTGCTATAATTCTTATTTGCATTTATGCAATAAGACAATAAGCAAAATGAAAACAATTCTATCTCTTCAGAATCATCCTTGAAACAAGAAAAAGAAACGCATTTGCATGGATCCTGATAGAGCAGTTCTATCACAAAAGACACGAGCACTCGTGGATAATTTTATATTCTAGAATAAGGACGAAAATGAAGCACAATTCCCATTTTAAAGTCGAAAATGACACCAGCGAACGCTCTGTGGGGACAACAGACTATTTACCTTCCTCCCAGTTCTTCAGTTTGATTTCACAGCAAACTAATGGTGCTCCCACTCGGCCAGTATTGTAGTCCCATACTAAAGACACAAATGAAAAAAAAAAAAAGTATTTGACTGGAGTGGTAAATAAACAGTTTCATTTTTCTGAATTACCAAAAGTGATGACTTATCCCAAAGCTTTCACATCCCCAGGGAATCTTTAAAAGCAGGAGTCACGAACTGGTAAACCACAAGCCGTGTGGCCTTGTTCTGTGTTTTGATTCTGAACTGGTTATGGACATTTGAAAATCCAGGACATTTTACACAGAAGTGTGGAATCTCCAGGAGAAACAGGGTCCACACGCCCAGCAGCAAGTGTGGCCCCTTGAGACGGCCACGCCTGATCCAGGCCCCCCAGACTCCTTCCTTACACCCATCGTGTATTCTCTTACCTCGGGGCTCACTCCGCTCCCCGCAGTGGCTGTCTGCTTCATGAGTCTAGAGCCCCGCTCTTATAAGGATGATGGCTCACGATGGTTTACACCTGTTCTGCTTTCTTATTAGACCTGATGGCTTTGTAGTACAAATAACCTCTCCTACCTTCTCCCTCCCACCCATCACTATTTCAGAGAGAGCCTCCCCGAATCAGCATACGCTATCATCTGTTTAAATTCATGCAGTGAGAGTTCAGAGACCAGGCTGGAGATCGAGGTTGGCTTGCAAGGATCTGGGAAAAGCACACACCATTACTGTGAATTGCTACTGTGTTATGTGCCCTTCTCAGGGGCAAATATCAGAAATAAAAGGCTTATCTTTAATACTTTACAGGTTGTTTTCTTTACACCATAAACTGTAACCGATTAATCACATTCAACGTGAATCTTAAAAACAGAAGACGTAAGGATCCTCAGGAGAAAGGAAGCATATATGCACGTATTTAAGGTTGCTTGTTTATTTCCTGCAAAATGAGACTTCGAAGTAGCTTCCAAAATACAGAAAATATCACTGAAAACAGGAAAATACAGAAGCAATGCAAGATAAACCTGCCATAAGAATGGACCACTGAAACAACTCAGCTAAGTAGGGGAAAATGATCAGTTAAAAGCTTGAGTATCTGTGAGTGCCTAGAAAATGCAAAGCAGCTTTTCCTAGTAGTGAGAAGCAAAGTAACTTTCCTCCATAAAGGGACAGACACATAATGCACTTTGGGATTCATCACCTACTTGGATAGTGGATCACCTCTTCAACCACGTCACCAGGACCCAGAAATTACCCTGGAATTTATATTCTCATACCCTGGAAATTATATTTTCTAGAACTGAATCTAGTTTCCCTCTCACACAGACCATGCCCATAAACCACTTCTGAGTTTAAGACTTAATATACACACCTAAACAACTCTACAAGACATGGTAATTTTTCTACACACAAAAAAACTTCTTACCTGATAGAAGAAAATAAATGTATATAATAAAGACAATGCTTGTTACTACAACTTCTTTTCCAGAATGCTAAGTAGCTTTTAGAGGACACATTGTAGTCTAACAGGAAAAATTCCTTCAACTACTGACTACTAGGTGTGCCTGATACAGTCTGGATACTGTATCAATAATCACCATCGTCCTGCACACGAATACCTTAACCGCTCTCATCTGATATACTGCCCGAAACAACCACCACCACACGGTGCCTGGAGCTGCACCCCAGCCTGTGCCGGCCACACCAGGTACTGATAACACCAACCTTCCGTAATCGTTCCTGCACCAGAAGATTCGGTGAGTCCGTACCCCTGCCCAACGGGACAGCAGAAACAGATGTTCATGAACCGCTGTGTGGTTGCAGAAAGCGGAGCGCCTCCACACAACAGAAGCCGAATGTTTCCACCTAGCAAGCCTCGAACTTTTCGAAAAATAAACCTTGCAACAAATAAAAATAAAAATAAATAAGCAGAGAATCACAGGATGTTAAAGCTGAGTGGGATTTTCCAAAGTAACCTCCTGACTCTGAGGGTCAGGCTCACCCAAGGCCACACCACCCATTCGGGAGATTCTCTGACCCACTACTTAAATCCTAACTCTTGTAAGTTCAACCACCAAGTAAAGAACATAATGACTTTTCTCTTAACTTTTCAAGTAACGTTTGAATTCAAAACTGCCAGGTTTAACTTTGTATAGTGACGGCAAACTAGTGACTTGCTTATGGCCAGAGCAATTAGTTTTATATTCTATAATATATATATCAATACTGAATAATCCTGTTGGATCTTAACACAACGCTTTTAATTTAGCATTAACATTTAGTTTATTTTTGAAAGACAGAGTGTGAGCAGGGGAGGGGCAGAAAGAGGGGGGATACAGAATCGGAAGCAGGCTCGCTCCAGGCTCTGAGCTGTCAGCACAGAGCCCGATATAGGCCTCGAACCCACGAACGGGGAGATCAAGACCTGAGCCAAAGTCAGATGCTTAACCAACGGAGCCACCCAGGTGCAGTCGGTTAAGCGCCCGACTTCGGCTCAGGTCTTGATCTCGCAGTTTGTGGGTTCGAGCCCCGCATCGGGCTCTGTGCTGACAGCTCAGAGCCTGGAGCCTGCTTCCGATTCTGTGTCCCCCTCTCTCTGCCCCTCCCCTGCCCATGCTCTCTCTCTCTCTCAAAAATAAACATTAAAAAAATTTTTTTAAAAAGCAAATTATTTTTTGCTTTTCATTAGAAATGTGTACATATTTGAATGACCTAACTCTTTTTAAAAATTTCACTGGATTCTGAAGTGTTTATTGTTTTTAAGATGTCTGCTAAATTAATGGGGCACGCCTGGGAGGCTCAGTTGGTTGAGTGTCTCTTGATTTCGACTCAGGTCACAATCCCACGGTCATGGGGTCCAGCCACGAGTCGGGCTCCAGGCTCCGTGCTGAGCATGGAGTCTGCTTAAGATTCTTTCTTGCTCACTGTCTCTGACCTTCTCCCCCAACTGCGTGCTGTCTAAAATGAATGAATGAATGAAAAAAGATGTCTGCTAAATTAAAAAAAATAAAATTCAAATATCTAATTAAAATATTTCTGGAAAGATACTAATAAAAAGATTACTTGCTAATCTTTATCAGAAAAAGAGAAGGGTTTTTTTTTTTTTTTTTAATATAACTCTGGAAAAGGTGAAGACTAAGCAGCAATCATTTAAAAAGTATTAACAGGCTTTGGGGTACCTGGGGTATTCAGTCACTTGAGTGTCCAACTTCGGCTCAGGTCATGATCTCACAGTTCGTGAGTTCGAGCCCCACATCGGGTTCTGTGCTGACAGCCCAGAGCCTAGAGCCTGCTTTGAATTCTGTATCTCCCTCTCTCTCTGCCCCTCCCCAGCTCATGCTCTCTCTTCTTCAATAATAAACATTAAAAAATAATAAATAAAATTTCCAGTTATGTTATATATGTATACATGTGTATATACATATATATATACATACATATATATACATACACATATGTATGTTAACAGGCTTTACAAAGTAGGTTATATATCCCACTAAGAAAAAAGCTAAAGTAAGGCAGGAAAAAAAACCAAAGTTTTAAATAATGTGGAGTATCTGAAAACTATATTAATATTCTCATAAAAACAAATTAAATGTTGGGGCGCATGGGTGGCTCAGTCGGTTAAACGTCTGACTCTTGATTTCAGCTCAGTTCATGATCCCAGGGTCATGGGATCAAGTCCCATAACAGGCTCCACTCTGAGTGTTGGGCCTGCATAAGATTCTCTCTCTCTCTCTCTCTCTCTCTCTCTCTCTCTCTCTCTCCTCCTCCTCCTCCTCCTCCTCCACTGCTTGCTCTCTCTCTCTAATAAAAATAAAAAATAAATAGATTTTAAAAAAATTAAATGTCATCTTTTGTGTTCTAATTTCTAAATTATTTACAATTAAATCTACTTAAATCTATTAGCACTATGAAAACAAAATAACAATAAGGCTGGTGGTAAAACCTGTCATTTAACACTTTAAACACAAAAGATTTACTCATATTTGGTTGCCATTTTATATTCATATTGAAATACATTTAAAAGCAAAGAGAAACTATTTCTCAACTAAAATCACATACCACATAATGTGTCAACAAAAAATAAAAGCACACATTTTTTTTTTTAAGTTTATTTACTTTGAGAGAGAGAGAATGGGGGAGAGGTGGGGGGGTGTGGAGGGAGGGAGAGGGACAGACAATGGGAGAGAGGCCAAGAGAAAAGGACATAGGGAGGGAGGGAGGGAGGGAGAATGGGGGAGAGGCAGAGAGAGAGGGACAGAGACAGAGGAGAGAGGCAGAGAGAGAGGGACAGAGACAGAGAGAGGAGAGA
>NW_026058092.1:0-72232 GCF_023721935.1 Panthera uncia | reverse complement strand
ATCCCTCTTGCCTCCCGTGGGAGTAGTGGGGGTAGTGGTGGGCAGACGTCTACTAAAATACTGAGCTAGAAGAAGCTTCTGTACCTGCTAGGGGGGGTTCCGGCCCCTTCCCAAATACACTGAGTCAGCCAGTTCAGACCTCTGGGACAAGTCCTTGCCGTAGCATGGTGGGGACCCCAGAACAGCACCCGCCTCCTCTGTCAACCCCACAGTTGGTGCCACCCTCATGACCTAATAATCACCTCCCAAAAGCCCCACTTCCTAATACCATCACATGGAGGGTTAGGGTTTCAACATGTGAATTTGGGGGAGACACGAACATTCAGTCTATTACAGAACCAAAGCCAGTGAAGAGGCCCCACTTGAAAGTGACCAATGGTTGGGGCTCCAGGGTGGCCCATTCGGTTAAGCGACCAACTCTTGATTTTGACGCGGGTCATGATCTCATGGTCTGTGAGTTCAAGCCCTGCATCAGGCTCTGCACTGTCAGCACAGAGCCTGCTTGGGATTCTCTCTCTTCCTCTCTGTCTGTTCCTCCCCTGCTTGTGCTCTCTCTTAAAATCAATAAATGAAGGAAATAAATAGAATAAATAAAATAAAAGGAAGGAAGGAAGGAAAGAAGGAAGGAAGGAAGAAATGGTGCACATCTGGGGAGTGGTGATGTGAAGCATGTTTGGCGGAGAGGGTGGGTCAAGATCACGGAGGTAGAGTGGCACTCTGAGGGGTGAGCAGGCACCCAGCCCCAGCAAGCCTCTGCCTCCTTATGTATAAAACAGAAAAGTGATGGTGCTGCTAGGGGGAGTGACGGGGGCGGGGCACCTGGCGAACATCCCCATCAGTAGGTATTTCAACCTACAGGCAATGGAGGATCCATAGGAAGTTGAACTCAAACATGGCGTCTCCTTGAAATCAAAACTATGGGAACAAAAATTTGAGTGTGCTGGCTGGAGAGTTGTGTCGTTTTTCGGTAATCTTTTCATTTCGTCTCCGGGGTTCTCCAAATATTTGTGCTGTTTGGGGATGGCAGTGGGGACTCTTCCTCCTCTTCCCCTGGCAATATATTAGCCCAGGATTCCGATGGAATATAGTAACTCAAGGGCTCACCGTCAGCTCGCGGAGGGCTGTGAATGAAGTGGCACATGATGAAGGATGTTCACGCAGCAGTTCCGTGGACAGGCTACCCCCTATCTTCAGGAGGCAAGCCAGTAGATCCCATTCACCAATGGTTCACAAATTTGGTGTATCTAAGCACAGTCAGGGGGAGGGGAACAATATTTTAAAAGGCAGGCTCTTAGCCCCTATCCCCAGATGCCCTGCTTTTCTTCCATCAAAAATCTGCAATTATTAAAAGCACCCATGTGTTAAAATACAAGGAAGCTCAAACTTTCAGAAACACTGCCATATGCCGGGCCCCTAGCACAGTCACCAACATGTGCAACATGTGCATGCACAACACAGCTAGAAGTCTGTCGGTGCCGTCACACGAATGAATTGGCTGAGAACATGAAACAATATTCTGGAGGGTCTTCTAAAAAAAAAAATTCCCTTAAAGCAGTGGTTCTCATCCTGGGATGTATCTATGGAGCACTGGGGACTTTATAAGCGGACTTCAGAGGACCCATGACTTCCCTGAAACTGAAAGTAATTTTTTGTGTGGATGTACAGATCTTTCCAGGAAGATTTCTCATTTTCCTCAGATATATGACCCGTAGAGAGTAAGGACCCACCCACCACCTTAGAGGCTGAAGCATCTAAATTGTAAGCCATATATATCTCCACCTGCAAAACCTCCCAGGAAACCTTTCCCTTGCGCCCTTGTCCAATGAAACAAGATATTCAAGGAGTTAAATCATTCAGGGGATCTTAGTTGCCTTTTATTTGCTGTTTGCAGGACCAAAGCTGAAGGGAGCTGAGAGACCCATCGGAGTCTGGTATCTCTTAACACATGAGAAATGGAAACCTAGAAGGTTACTTGCCCAAGGTCTCCCCACCTAATAACTGGTAGAGCCTGGAGGGGCACCTGCGGGGTGTCACCACAGCACAGTGCCCTTGTCGCACTGTCCCTCACCCCACCGCCACCCCCCCCCCCGCCCCGTGCCCCTCCCTAACCACTGAGATCATCCAGGTCAAAACAAGTTGATCTCTGTTAAGGCACAATTTAGGTAGTATGAACATACGACCCAGCTGAATGAGATGTTTTCATTTAGATGTAATTAGTTTTTAATTTTAATTTAATGTATTTTATTTAGACAGATTATCAAAATATTATCATCTTAACATGCAATCAGTATACAAATTATTGAAGTATTTTATACATTTGTACTAAAAGGTTTGAATTCCTGTGTGTATTTTACACTCAAAACACATCCTCACCTTGGACGACCCACATTTCAAGGGTCAATAGCCACTGTGGCATTGAGCCAATGCACCCAACAACATATGCCTAAAACAAGCGTGGGTAGGGGAAAAAAAGAAATATGCATGCGCACACACACACACACACACACACACACAAAATGATATAAAACATACCTACACAGATACATTAAATGTTTAAGGTAAGTGAACATGATTGGTAAAGAAACAAATGTAGGGGGGAAAAAAAGAAAAAGACACAAATGTAGGCATTAAATGGTCTCAAGCATCGGTTCACGCATAGCCTAGTTCTTCAATTTAAATGATGCTCTTCCTCAGCATATTGCCTTTAAGCACTTAAAAATACACACCGGTATCTCTTGTCCTAAGTTATTATCTGTAAGTCATATCTGAATCTCCTCTTTTGCAGGGATTTTTTTCAAATTTTATTTAAATCCAAATTAGTGAACATACAGTGTCATAATGGTTTCAGGAGTCGGATTTATTGATTGATCACTTACATGTGACACCCAGTGCTCATCCCAACAAGCGCCCTCCTTAATGCCCATCCCCCATTTAGCCCATCCCCCTCCCACCCACCTCCCCTCCAGCAACCCTGTTTGTTCTCTGTGTTTGAGAGTCTCTTATGGTTTGCCTCCCTCTCAGTTTTTATCCTATTTTCCTTCCCTTCCCCAATTCCACATATGAGAGAAATAATTTGATATTTATCTTTCTCTGACTGACTTATTTTTTTTTTTTCATGTTTATTTCTGAGAGAGAGAATGAGCGGGGGAGGAACAGAGAGAGAGGGAGACAGAATCCAAAGTAGGCTCCAGGCCCTGAGCGGTCAGCACAGAGCCCGACGCTGGGTTCAAACCCACTAACCATGAGATCATGACCTGAGCTGAGGTTGGACACTTAACCGACTGAGCCACCCAGGCACCCCTCTCTGACTTACTTATTAGCTTTGCATAATACACTCCAGTTCCATCCACATTGTTGCAAATGGCAAGATTTCATTCTTTTTTATGGCTGAGTGATTGTTAACAACATAGCCTTTCATTGTCCAAAGTGTCCCAATTTATTTTTTTATGTTTTCATTTTTTTATTTGAGAGAGAGAGCACCATCAGGGGAGAGGGGCGGAGGGGGGGGGGGGGGGGGGAGAGGGGGAGAGAGAGAGAGAGAGAGAGAGAGAGAGAATCTTAAGCAGGTTCCACGTTCAGCACAGAGTCCGACAGGAGGCTCAATCCCACATCCCTGGAATCATGACCTGAGTCCAAATCAAGAGTCGGACCCTCAACCAACTAAGCCACCCAGGCGCCCCAAAAGTGTCCCAATTTAAACATTACATTACTTGGTCACCCAAAGCTTGCAGATCTGCTTACAATTCTCCCCATTCTCCGTCAGTGGGAAAAATTAATCTGTTTCTGATCCTTCGCAATTCCTTTCATGAAATTTAACGACTTCTTTGCACAGGGCTCGAAAACTGGCTAGCTGCAGGCCCGACACTGCTCAGAATGCATTCAGGGAACCTGACACTTTTTTAAAATGATCTTAGTGGTTATTTGGCATTTTCAATTTGAGAAATTCCACCTAAAAGCCTGAATTGCCAGGCTTCCCTTGAAAAGTTCTGCATCACAAAGACCACATTTCCCCCCCAACAGCAATTGCCTGTCCCAGGCTTTTGGGTTTGACACAGCCCTGCCACGTAGGCTTTTGAGTCGTGGTCTCTACATTTATGTAAATTTATGTATATTTACCATGGGTTGAATTGTGTGCCCCCAAAATTCACGTGTTGAAGGCCTGACCCCAGTACTTTAGAATATAAGCTTATTTGAAATAGGACCACTGTGAATATGATTAGTTAAGAGAAGGTCATGAGGGTGGGCCTCTAGTCCAACAAGACTGGTGTCCTCATACAAAGGGGGATTTGGGGGCGCCCGGGGGGGCTCAGTCAGTTAAGCGTCCGTCTTCGGCCCAGGTCATGATCTCACAGTTCATGGGTTCGAGCCCCGCGTCGGGCTCCGTGCGGACAGCTCGGAGCCTGGAACCTGCTTCAGATTCTGTGCCTCCCTCTCTCTCTGCCCTCCCCCATCCCCGCTCACGTCTGTCTCTCTCTGTCTCTCAAAAATGAATACACGTTAAAAAAATTTTTTAGTATTTAAAAAAATAAATAAAAGGGAAATTTAGATAAAAATATGGACACAGAGCCACACATAGGTGAATGCCATGTGGATACGAAGGCAGAGATGAGGGCGACATGTCTACAGGCCCAGGAACACCAGGATTGCCAGCAAAGCACCGGGAGCCGGGAAGAGACAGGGGACGGCTTCTCCCTCAGAGCCTCAGAAAGAACCAGCCCCACCAACACCTGGTTCTCACACTTCTGGCCTCCAGAGCTGAGAGACAATAAATGATCACGTCACTCAGTTTGTGATACTTTGTTTGACGGCCTTGGAAAACTAATATATTCATGTGAAAGTGCATAAATCTATGATCCTCGGTTGGGGACAATTCTGCCCCTGGAAGAGGAGACATTTTGGGGTGTCACAACCCCGGGGGCAGGGCCCCTACTCTCATCTAGTGGGAAGAGTCCAGGGTGCCGCTAAACATCCAACAATGGGCGGGATTGCCCCCCACGCCAGAATTATCCAGGCCCAACGTCAACAGAGCCAAGGCTGAGAAACCCTGACGTAGTTAAATACCACAAAATAGTTTCCCGCGTGGCAGGCACTCAGACTCTGCCTCAACTCACTTCATCCTCCCCAGGTCCTACAGGATATGATGCCACGATCCCCACTTTGCCGTTGAGGAAACTGAGGCTGGCGTAGAGTTTCATTAAGTTGCCTTCATTTGGACCCTAGATTTTTGGCTCTGAGCCAAACACACAGGTCAGTAGGCTGAAGCCCAGAACTAACGTTCCGTCTTTTCATCCCGTCATTGTATCCCAGGAGGCCTGACAGCTCCCTCCTTGGTCTAGACACCCTGAAAACGCTCATTATAACCTCCTTTGTCATGCCGAGCCCGGCGTGTTCTGTCTGGCAAAAAAGGGGCTGGGACTAAACGCAATCAAGCCCCTCTCCTGTGAAATTACCAGGCTATTCATGCAGCTCGTCGTGAAGCTGGAAACAGCAGAAATGATTCCCAGGCTTTCAGCCTGACGCATCCCTTCTTTATTCAAATTCACGTTCTAAATATTTGAGAAATGGCACAGTCAGCTGTCAGTGAACGTGGCCTTCGCCCCCCCCCCCGCCCCCCCATTTCCCTCAGTAACCTAGGGCATCCTGTCCTGGGTCACACTTATGCATAAATAACAGCTGCGATGCAGGATTCCCAAGGGCAGTCAGCAGAGCCCAACTCTCAGAATAAGGAGCGGGATCCCTTATTCCCCTACCAAGCCCTCAAATCGGGGCTCTAAGGAAATAATAACACGAACACAAGTAAGATGTCTGCCGCAGTGCCTGGCACATAATAAGTGTTCAGTGACAGCCATTATCAGCGGGTGGCAAACCGCTTTCTCCCTGGGTGACCTTGATCGCTTTTCTGATCTGTAAAATGGGAACAATGTGTCGTACCTGCTCTTCCAGCATCAGGAAATTTTTGTGAGACTTAGGGGGAAACATGGATTCAACATGGCTGGGTAGGGGCGCCTGGGTGGCTCAGTCAGTTAAGCGTCCGACTTCGGCCCAGGTCATGATCTCATATGGTTTGTGAGTTCAAGCCCTGTATCAGGCTGTGTCTATCAGCACAGAGCCGGCTTCAGGTCCTCCGTCCCTCCTCCGCACTCTCTCTCTCAAAAATAAATAAACATTTTTTTTTTTTTTTAAATAGAAGCAAACTCGCTGTGTAAATTCCAAGTACTATACAAATGTGAACGTGTCCCTGTCCTGGTTCTCTGCTGGGGATGCAAATAAGGGCCTCGCTCCCCCCCATAGGCATTAGCAGGCAATGCGTTACTCAGCCTTACCTCTCACCTCCCAGGGTGAGTCCCGGGATTCACCCAACGCACCCCAGAGCCTGCCTGCCCTCTCCCATCAACCCTTCTATCATCTGATTGGTCGTGTCTCTTTCTATCTCTAACATGATTTTGTCCGAGGGCCCGACCCTGTCATCGGGCACAGCTCAGAGCCACGGCTGGCTACCCTGATGGATTTCAGTAACTGCATCTCAGGCAAATGTCACTGGAGCCCAGTTCTTTTTTTTTTCCCCCTCTCCCAAAGCTCCATGCAAATGTTCGTTTTTTCCCCTGCAGCTCCCATCCTTCATCAATCATTAGTTTCCTTCACCTGTAATTACGTATTAATTCCCCAGCGACCCTGATTCACACTCAGACCAGAGAAAGACATTTCAGTCCCTTACAAAGATGGTCACGTCCCTCCATTACCTTCTAAAAATGCCCCCCCAGGGACGCCTGGGTGGCTCTGTTGGCTGAGTGCCGACTTCAGCTCAGGTCATGATCTCACAGTTCATGGGTTCGAGCCCCGCATCAGGCTCTGTGAGGACAGCTCGAAGCCTGGAGGCTGCTTCCCATTCTGCGTCTCCCTCCCTCTCTGCCCCTCCCCCGCTCATGCTCTGGTCCCCTCTGTCTCTCAAAAATAAACAAACATTCAAAATGTCCCCCCCCCCCCCTTCCCCAGAAGACTGGCAACCTTGGACAGCCAGGCAGTCTCTTAGTCTGGGTGACCCTACTTGTTTTCAATACCTAGGTTCCCCAGAAGATTAACTTCTGTGGGAAAACACTATTTGGGGATGGCTTGTAGGAGACCTCAAACACCCCAGAAATGACATAAGTGAACCTGAATCCTAGAGTTTCAAAGATTAAATCAAAAGGACTCAACATTTTTTAGAAAAACCACAACTCTCAAAGTCCATGACCCCCCAACCCCCTACTCACCTGGGTGCTGACTAAACTCTTGGTGAGGAAGAGATCGCTGCACAAGGCCACCATTTGGGAAGGAAATCCATAGAAGCTGGGACAGGAAAGTGCTTTCACAAAAGACAAGGTGCATTATTATTGACGTCAGTTATTCATTCTGCCTTCTGGTTTGAGTGTTCAGGAGAAAGCCACATAAAGTATTTATGACATTTGTTATATTGCCCGGTTTCTTCTGACAGGATTCATCCAAGGCCCTGAGGGCCTCCCTGTGAACTAGGACCATACATGGGACTATACTGTTACCTTTTGCTTGTCCCAGAGCTGGGAACTTTGCAGCAAGATCACTGGAGGAGAGATGAATTCCAGTCCTTACCGGCCTAGAATTGGACCAGTTGGCATTCATCCAAATGTGCCAAAAATGTGTGGGAGAAGGATAATTGTTTTAAGACACTTCTTGGAAATGCAGAGTCTATCTTATGAACTAATCAGGCAGCAAAGCAAAAACAAGTGTCTCTACTCCTACATCATTTCAACCAACGCATGGCGTGGCCTTTCCACTGGGGTTGGTGAGCATTTTTCTGTATTAGACTAACAATTGCCTATCCCCGCCCCCAGTAACGAGTTAGAAACAATTGAGGCCTGAGAAACAGAACCCCTAGGGAGTCCAGTAGACTCGTGTAGTCTTACCAGAGCGAAGAGAGGGTATGTCCCATCCTAATGTGATCTGGAGAGCAAGGTGGGGCACAGAGAAGTTCTTTAATTCCATCAGAGAAAGAGTTTTGCAAACACCAGCCAAGTTTGTTCCAGTTATCTGTTGCTGTGTAACAAACCATCCCAAACTGTGGCCTGTACAATAACCAGCACATATGGCTCTCTCTCACGGTTGCATGGGCCCCACTGGGCAGTCCTGCTCTGCTCAAGACTGGCATGGATGTGTTGTACTGGGGACTCAGATGCAGTGAGCAGCTTTAATGCCGTTGGTATGATTTCTCCAAAAATAAAACAACTCTATTAGTTCGCTTGGGCTTCCATAATAAAACACCACAGACCAGATGACTTAAAAACAACAGAAATGTACTTTCTCACAGTTCTGGAGAAAAGAGAAGTCCGAGATCAAAGTGTAGACACGTTTGGTCTCTTCTGAGGCCCCTCTCCTTGGCTGACGCATGGCCTTCTTCACCCTGTCTTTGCTCTGTGTATCTGTGTCCTAATCTCCTCTTCTTATAAGGACACCATATTGGGCCCACCTTGGGGTGGTCAAGGTAAGGACACTATTGGGCCCACCAATGACTCCATCTTGAATTTAATTACCTCATTACAGGCCCTATGTGTACATAGTCATATTCTGAGGTACTTGGGGCTGGGGCTTCAACATATGAATCGGGGGGAGACACAATTCAGTCCATAGTCGTGACCAGTTCTTGGTAAGGTTCTAAACAAAACAAAGTAGTATAATCTTCCCTCAATTTTCAAAGTAATTGTGTTCCCACAAGATGTATTGTATATTACTAAAACCGTGCCACCAACCACAAAACCAACATGAAGTTTATGTGTAAAATTTGGGGCACCCTGGTGGGTCAGTGGGTTAAGCGTTGGGCTCTTGATTTCGGCCCAGGTCATGATCTCATGATTTGTGAGACCGAGCCCTGTGTCAGGCTCCGTGCTGATAGCGTGGAGCCTGCTTGGGATTCTCTCTCTTTCTCCCCCCCTCTCTCTCTCTGCCCCTCCCCCACTCTCAAAATAAATAAATAAACAAACATTTTTTTAAAAAGCTTATATGTAAAAGAGAGTTAGATTCTAGGCTCCGTTCATTAAAAACAAGTTTTATAGCTGCGTGGATGTCCCATTGGGCATTTGGCAATTACAGAGGCTAAGAGACCATTCATCTGTGCAGGACTCTTGGGTTTTGACACAGTCAGGCACCACCAGTGTCCCTCTACTAAATGCCAGTAACACTGCTTCAATTATTGTGATGCTCAGAATGTCCCCTAGAGGCCAGAACTGGTTCCATTGAGGACATTTGATTTAAAGGAATCCATGGATAAATCATAGTCTAAATATTTCTCATCAGTGAAGACTACCATCCCCAATTTTATTTGCTTGGCAAGTTTTGTCATTAGCATTTCTAAAATTGGAGACAAACTATTACTGTGTTCAATACTTGAGCTTAACCGCAGGGCTATGTGACATTACCCAGTGGAAATTACCCAAGTCAAAGGAAATCCCAAACAAAAGTTGTTTTGGTTTTAGGCTATTCCAAACTAGCCACAGCAATGAAGCCATCAGTTGGTCTAATAAATAGTCCAAAGTTGATAGCATGCAATAACAAAGTGGGAGTTTTTCCCCTTGTTACATTCTCGGCAAAAAAAAAACTAAATTTGCCATTGAGCAAACTTTCTAAAAAGGTTTCAAGGTTTTGAATGTTTACTTTGAATTTGAGGTGGTATGGGTACACACCATTAAAAAAGAATAAAGAACAATATAAAGAAAAGGGATCGTTGTTTAACGAGTAGTAATAGTGTGCCCAGAATCCCAGAGTCTGCAGGTGGTGAAGCCAGAGATCCAGCCCAGGTCTGTCTGACACCACAGCCCTATTCTCCACCCCCCACTGGATATGACTTGGATGGGACATTCGGGAGAAGGACAAAAACAACTGTGGCATGTGCAGCATTTCTCCAACAAATCAAGAGAGCTTTGCTGGCAGGTGGAGCATGTGGGATGCTCCCTTAAAGCACTTCATCTTTAGATTTTTAGATCTATCTAGATTATTAGATCCATCACTTTTAGGTTTTTGTTTATCTTGGGGTGTCTGGGTGGCTCAGTCAGTTGAGCGACCAATTTCGGCTCAGGTCATGATCTCGCGGTCCATGAGTTCGAGCCCCGCGTCGGGCTCTGCGCTGACAGCTCAGAGCCTGGAGCCTGCTTCGGATTCTGTGTCTCCCTCTCTCTGCCCCTCCCTGACTCATGCTCTGTCTCTCTCTGTCTCAGAAATAAATAAACATTAAAAGAAAAAAAGATTTTTGTTTATCTTTGGACAAGACCCAAATGTCACTCAGACATTCAATGTCTAAGTCGAAGGTAAAAAAGACATTCTAAAACATACGTGCTTCAAGTAATTGGGCTGAACCTGAATTAAAAAATGTCCCAGTGTTGAAATACACTATTGCTTTCATGGTTAGACTTTCAATGGCCTGAACAATTGACATTATTATTCCATGTGTGGCGATTCCCTTCTCCAGCACACGTAAGAGGTTGCTCTGTTGGGTCCTTTGAGATGTGCCAAGGTAATTATACTTTTGCATAGCTGGAGACTAGACATGAGTAGGTATTGTCCACCGAGACCCAGTGTGTTCATGTTATCAACATTCAGGAGCTTCTTCCACAGAGAGAAGAAAGAAGGAAGCCAAAGTCTTAATGTCGTTGTCTCTTTTTAATGAAGTTGCCTTGGATTACAACCACTGATTCTTTTACGGCACAAGAGTAATTGTTTGTGGTCATGTCTATAGGTTCAAAAATAACGGACACCTTCTAAAATATGAGCTAGGATAGTTTTAATAATTTCCATAGCCAATGTGAACCATAGCACACATGATGACAATAGTTTGATACATATTTTTTTAATTAACGAATGGACAGTATGATGGATTAAAGCATGTAAAAACACTGGAAAAGTTGAAATGACCTGGAAGGGCAAATATGGTAACAGACCTGACAAGAGTCCCATCGGAATGCCATGTTCTAAGGGACAGAAACAAGATTTTGCTTTAGCGAAGGCATTTAAAACCATGTGTTTTGGATAATCTCCTTAGACGCAATCGCTATTTGTATGTTAAGTCCTTGAATGATTCTCAAGGACTTCATTCTGGCAAGAAGAGACATTGTTTATAATATATTAGATGCATGTCTCAGTGCTTTGTATTCTGTACTTTTATCCTGAAATCCCAAGATTCCTCACCAGAGACCCTTTCCCTGTAGTCTTGAGAAGGTTGTAACAGTGTGGGATTAAAGAACAGACTCTTCCAATGGTGTGTAACCACTGCTATCAGAGACCCCGCACATTTTCCTTGTGACTTACACCCACAGGATCACCGCGTGCACATTACTCCATGTGGGTTGTCAATCCATAGGAATTGAGAAAAGATGATTATCAAATAACGTTGGATTTAACTAAGCCCTTTTCTCCTTCCACTTTTATCTCCTCTGAACACATTCAGGGATGCCTTCCATGACTGACGAGACCACGTGTGCAAGGTGGATTCATCTAGGTCAACGGCATGAGAAAAACACCCAAGAGGCACACAATTACAATGTAATCATTGTAGTCATAACGTATTCAAACTGTTATGATCATTTTACAACAGCTAAATGGAATTTGAACAGCGCAACTAATCTTCCTTTCATGTCATTCCTATTATGCACTACCCCACTGACCATCTGGCAATTGATTTCAGGGAATTATTAAACATTATTTTATAGCCTGCCCTGAGACCAGCATGGGAATTTGACAAAAATGGAAATATAATGACTCATTTGTGGGCCTAACATCCATAGATTTCTGAGACTTTTTTTTTTTTTTTTTGAGAAAGAGAGAAGACAGAGCGCAAGCAAGGGAGCGGGGCAGAGGGAGGGAGAAAGAGAGAGAGAGAGTCTTAACACGGAGCCTGATAGGCTGACGCGGGGGCTCGATCCCATGACCCTGGGATCATGACTTGAACTAAAATCAAGAGTCAGACATTCAACCGACTGAGCCGCTCAGGTGCCCCAGATTCCTAAGACTTTTAAAAATTATTCTTCCACACAGCACACGTTTACTCAGTTGCTATGTTCCCTGCACGGGGCAATAAATCAGACATCAAAAGATGAATAAGGCATACTCCTCAAGAAACACACTGTGGAACCAAAAGAGAGACAGTGTACAATGACCTATAACCCAATGCTGACTGTTCATTATGATAGCCCAGCAAACATCACTACGAGACCTTGCAATATATATCTGGCTCAGGTTATATTTCCATTGGACTACGCTGATACCGTGTATGGGCTACAGGTGTGGTATGTATAGAAAAACACTTGCGCACAGAGAAAAAGGCAATAGATTCTGCTGGGCAGAAATTTTGTAATTTAATGTTGGTCTTTAAAGGATTACTTTAAAAGAAGTTTGAAGAGAAAACCAAAATGGAAGCCTTTTGGGCAGAGTCACAGAGGCCTTAATATACTTGGGGGGTCTATGAAACAGCAACTAGACCCGTGTGGGAGACGAAGGGAAGCTGGTAACCAAGGACAAGGCCAGAAAGTATATGGAGACCCACACAGGTAGGGTCTTCCTTGTCTTAACACAGAGTCCAGCTTGATCCATTGAACTAAGGAGCATCGGCAAAGGTCTTTAGCAGGTGATCGACATAAAGAGGTCTTGCTTATTCTAGAAGCAGACAGAAGAGGGTGAAGAGGGGAGAAACCAGGAGAAGAGAGACCATTAGGAAATCCTACCAGGAATGATGAGATCTTGAGAAAGAGTAACGATAGTAAGAGCAAACGTGAGTGAGACGTGGTAGATAATTCTCAAAGCACCAGAGGATACAGGCACTTACCTTGAAGTCAGAAGGACAGATTTTACCCTCCAAGCTTCTGTTTATTTTCTGTCTGCTAAAGGCACCCATTCTCATTGTCAACCAATGAGAGAGGACAAAATTTGTCTGTGGAGAATCATATTGATTTTCAGACAGATTCTCTTGAATTTGCACCATCTCTAGGTTCTTTAGGGCTTTCTTCTCATTCATCCTGAGTCTACGGAGGACTATAACAGCAACTTCCTGCTCAGCCATTCCACATGGGGCACTTCCTCTTGAGACGGGCCCTCCTTTTTTCTCATGCCGTGCTATTGTTGCAAAAGGCTAGTCTGCGTGGCCAGCCCTGGACTTGAATTGCTGTCCTTCCACTTTCCTTTTGCACAAAGGCCGCTGAAATCTGTTCTTTCATTCCTCTCCTGTTTACATAACAGCTACTTCAGTCTTCTGTCGTGTTTCCATTTTCCCTTGGGGAGAAAAATGTGACTCTCCCCAGGATTCATGAGAAAAAACGAGGAGTACAGTTCAATTAGCACTCATCAGCAGCAAACGTTGGAGTGTTCCAAGTAAGTAGCAAGAGATAAAGCTAGCAGAAAAGCTAGTAGAAGCTGAGAAAGGAAGGTGAAGGGCACATTACAGCAATAGTTTAGCCTAGTAAAGAGAGCTGGAAAGAGAAAGGGAAATATTTGATTGGGAAAGAAATGTGATTAAAATACACACACATGAGCATACCCCCCCACACACACACACACACGACAGCCCCTGGATATAGCCATAGAAATAAGAATCTTCGTTTTTTTAATCAATATATGTCTTTGTTCTCAAGAGTATGGAATGATTGGTATTATTTTCAAATCCTCACAGCGGCTTTCTGAATGGAACCCCTTAGAGAGTCACGTGTAACAAAACGTGAAACTGACTCATAAAGGGAAACATTGGATTTCCAGACATCCCAGTCTATGACTCAAGTGGTGAGACCACATGATCCATTCATAAGAAAGTGTAGGGCATTCCATTCTCTAAAGTAAACACTCAAAAGTATTCTTTTTTTTTTTTAAGTTTTTATTTATTTATTTTTTTTTGGGGGGGGGGGGAGAGAGACACCAAGTGTGGTACGGGGCAGAGAGGGGAGAGAGCAAATTCCAAGCAGGCTCTGCACGGTCAGTGGAGAGCCCGATGTGGGGCTTCAACTCACAAACCGTGAGATCATGACCTGAACTGAAATCAAGAGTCGGCCGCTTAACCGACTGAGCCGCCCAGGCGCCCCTCAAAAGTATTCTGTACTCAGTGACTGATCATCCTACTCAGCGACTAAATATCCTAAATATTTAGGATATTTAAGATATCCTAAAATACTGGTGGGGGCTGGCAAGATGGAAGCTGTCTAAATCAGAGTTTGTTGGTTGCAAGCAACAGAAACTAACTCTGGCTACATTAAGTAAAAAAAAAAAAAAAAAAAAGAAGAAGAAAAATACTGAAAGTCTACTGAATAACTCACAGAAATGAAGGAAAAGCAGAGAGATCTGGTTTCAGAATAGCTGGAAATCTGGGAAGCTCTGGGTAACAAGGCAGCAGGAACCAAAGGACCATCTGTTGAGGGTGTCAACATCAGGATCCATCAGTTCAACCCATAATCCTCCACATTCCTTTATGTGATATCCACATCCTAGGGGAAAAGCTTTGTATCAGTGTAGCTTGAATCACCCATCCACTTCTTGTCGAGGGAAGACAAGGCTCCTTGATTGGCAGTCGTCCAAGCCTGAAAGCAAGACAGAAAGTGTAGTTGAGTCCTGTGGAAGTCAGAAGAAGGGATGCTGGGGAGACAAAAGCAGCAGGTGTCCTCAGCAGGACCCATGCCCTTTCTTTACGCATGCTATCCACTATTCTTACCCACCCACCCACACAGGCCACCTTCAACCCACTTTCTCCAGGAAGCCTTTTCCGGATTTACAATCCCTACCGACTTCTTTCTCTTCTGTACATAAACAATACAACTAGCCATCCACACGATCATTCATTCAATAAGTATTTTTGAGATTTGACTATGTGCCAGGTACTCCACTGAGTACCCATTCTTCTTCTGATGGTCCCACTCCTCTCCACGATGTTTCAGGTATACTTGCTCATATTCGGGAACTCAATTAAAATTGTACATTTATTGGTCATTCATCAATCTTTGTTACTATGATAGGTATCAACCTTGGGCCAAATGCTGCAATCTGGATACAAGCTCTGAAATTGTTTTAATAATCTCTACTACCCAATTACTGATAAAACCAAAGAACTTAGAGATAACTGTGAGACAGATCGGTTCTAACTCTAGGCAATACCAGCAGGGATCCTGAATTTACACTTAATTTGTAGTTATTCATCCAGTCAATAAACAAATATCACGGAATGTCTTTTTTATACAGGACACTTTACTAAGCAGAGCTGACATTCAGCAGCATACACTGGTATATCTGTATCATTTGTGAGAACAGCGAAAATTCCCATGCTAGCTGGTAAATAGCCAGTGTCTTGAGTGTCTAAGTACCTTACTACTCCACCAGCCATCCCTCCTCCTGGACCTCACCTTCCCACAGACCAGTGACCAAGGGTTAATCTTTGGCACAGCACCCTGCTCCAGCCCTCAGGCCAGTGTCTGTTTTGATAGGTGCCCACGTCACCCTTGTTGGTAAATATTTCTACTATCACCCTGGTTCTAAGGACAATATAAAGATGGGCAGGCCTTGTCTTTAAAGAACTTGCAGAGAGAGTACTACTAGCAGTAAAAAGGAACAAAGTAAATGAATCTTAAAAACATTATGTTGAGGGGCACCTGGGTGGTTCAGTCGGTTGATCGTCCGACTCTTGGTTTTGGCTCAGGTCATGATCTCACAGTCTGTGAGTTCGAGCCCCACGTCGGGCTCTGTGCTGACAGCGCAGAGCCTGGAGCCTGCTTTGGATTCTGTGTCTCCCTCTCTCTCTGCCCTTCCCCTGCTCATGCTCTGTCTCTCTCTGTCTCAAAAGTAAATAAAAACATTAAAAATATTTTTTTTAAAAAACAGCTTAAGGTCCACTAAGGAAGATAACACCTCCAAAACTTCGTGTAATATTTGCTAGAAAGCCTAAGTCCCACAAGAGGCAAAGCTAGAACCTACATAGATGAGCATTACAACCATTTTCTCTTGGGTTGCACAATGCTGTCTAGATTTAAATCCTGTTCGGTGTGACCTGCTGGCAGGTTACTTAGGTCCCTCAGTTTTCTCATCTGCAAAATGGGGACAATAATAGTAACTATCTAGCGGCTGTTGTGAGAGTCAGATGAGTTACCCACTGAAAGCATTTAGGATATTCGGCACATGGCCGGTACACAATAAATGTTCATGATTAATAAGGTAATTATTGGACTCCAGAGGAGGAAATGGTGTGCAGCTGGGAGAGCACTGAGGAAGGAGCACTGTGGCTGAGATGTGAAGAACTGTTAATAAAGTGTGGCCATGGGGAGAAGGGAGGACCGTGTGTGTGTGTGTGTGTGTGCGCGCTCATCCTGCCCTTCCAATCCAAGCATCCTTTGTAATGTCACTTTCTGGCTTGAGGATCATCCCTTTGGCCATGTTACTGCCCTCTCTGCATGCTCTCTTGTACAGCACTTACTACACTTAATCAAAAAAATCAATCAACTAATATTAGGATTTATTTCATATTTATCAGTCTTTTTTGGTAGACCAGAAGCTGCAGGTAGCCAAGAGGCTTGCTTCTGTATCCCCAGGCCCTAGCACAGAAACTTGCAGAAATTATCATTAGTAGATGCATAAATAATAAATACATCCTTTATCTTCTCTGAGTCAAGTTATAATTTTACTCCATTCAAGTCAATTCAGAGTATGTGCGTGGGAAGAGCTGGTGGGTCAGGGTTCCTTTGTGGGCCTCAGCTCTAGTTCTACCGCTTTCTCCAGATGAACTTGAGCAAGTTCTTTGTACGTCAGTTTCCTCACACGTAGAGTAGTAAGAGTTCATCTATGCGGATTTCCTGTCACAAACAAGGGAATGTTTGTAAAGCACTTTTCACTGTGCCTATCACACAGTAGGTGCTCAGAAAATGGCAGCGTCATTATCATTCCTTTTGCCCAACCTGGAGAGCTACATGACTCCACCCAAGATGCCTTTGTGCCAAAAATATCAAAACGTATTAAAACCTTCCCAACGATATGCATCCTTCTATCCTTCTTCTCAAACACCTCCCCCAAACGCCAACTGGCAGAATGTGGAATAAGGCTGATACGCTTTGTCTTCATTGCTTGTGGCTTGCCCAAGAATGTGTTGCAAAGAAATTTACTCCAATACCAAGCATTTGGCTCCTTGGACTTGAATGAAGTCCATTCACCAGGAAATAAACATCATTGGAGAAACTCCCACCTTGAAGAAGTGGTGAAATAGCCCGTCGCATTAGTAGAGAAAATAAAAGTCCTAGATGCGACAGACCCAGGGTGGACTAGCGCAGATGATCCGACCATCTGCTGGGCTCTGCTTCCGTTGCTTTTTTTCTGCATCAAATTATATTTGGCTTTAATGTGGTAACGTCATTTTCTTTTCTAATCCTTTGTTAATTATCTCCTTGGGTCAAAAAGTATAAGAGCATGTTTTACGTGTATACGTATTCAAGTGTAATGGTAAGAGTTCTTTCTCTTTGGGACACCTGGGTGGCTCGGTTGGTTAAACATCTGACACTTTGGTTCAGGTCATGACCTCACAGTTTGTGGGTTCGAGCCCTGCATTGGGGCTCTGTACTGACAGCTCAGAGCCTGGAGCCTGCTTTGGATCCTGTGTCTCCGTCTCTGCCCCTCCGCCTCTCGACTCTATCTCTCTGTCAAAAATAAATAAATATTTATTTAAAATTTTAGGAGTTCTTTTCACCTTAATAAAGATACTAAGTTCTTAAGTGAGGAAATCAATGTGAAACCTAGCACTCTCCAAGGCACATATGGCCACTCAATAAATGCTTAACTAACCTGGAATCTGCTGAAATGTCTTTCCAGGGGCCTTTGAGGGTCTCACAACATGGCACCAGGTCTCCTAACCCTACCTTGGTACTAAATATACCCACGATGCAGAGCTCTTTCAAAGCCCTAGTCCCTTGCCTATGGATTTCTGACACATCAAAATACCATTAAGTCGAGTTTCCAAGTCAAAACAATCAGACTACTTTTCACCACAAACCCTGGAGAAATAAAACTGCAAATAACTCATTAGAAAGGTTGAGGAAAAGCCATCTTGAGGGCTGTCCAAAATACTATATCACTATTTAACCTTTTCTCTAGGATGCTTTCTCTCTAAATATTGCATGAAAAAAAATAGCGGTCCTACACCTGGATGTGTGTAAGGCCATAGGCTCAAATTTCACACACGGAAGCACTGACAAGTTCCCTCTCGGAAAGGAAGGCGGACCCGACCGATGCCTCCTCATTTGCATTTTCCCTCTCTGAGCTGCCCGAGTAAATGCCATGATTTTCAAATGAAGTCTGGGGTTTTTTTTCCCCCATATCTAAAATGTCTTCATTTGCACCTTGGAAATGCTGACGTCAACTGCCTTACAAAGCCGGGGGGAAAAGAATGCCAGTTAATTGAAGTTGACAGAGAGAGGGTAGCATCTCTAATAACGGTAGGCACAGAGCTTGTCAGCAGGGTGTCCGTTGCCATAGTTACGTGTAAGGTAAGACAACAAATGGAGCTCCAGAAATTAATGTGTCACAGAAAGGAAAGTGACTGCATATCACTTAGCTAAATGATCCCACATGGCGCCTTAGCTGATTATCAGAGAAGGATCTATATTCCTTCAGGTGGAGCTAACGTTCGAGTGAAATGACCTCTGTGAGACTGAGTTTTCTCAGGGCTTTTTCTTCTAGATCCCAACAGACCGGTAAAATGATCCCTTAATAATTCTTGAGAGCAATTTTTCAACCTTCGCTTTTTGAACAGTTTAGAGAAGAAACGTCACGATAATTGACCACGTGAATCACCTTAGACTGTGTAATACCAGCTGCAGACACAGCCAGAGAGGGAAGAGCAGAGTTCATCCACGACTTGTCCTATCTGCACGATGACAAGCAACCGAATTAATCTCCTCCCTTCAATGGTTGAATTCCAAAACGATTGTGGAGGGAATCAAAGTGTATATTTTCTTACCTAAGTGTATATTTTACCACCGTAAATCAAATAAATTGATGAATCTGTGTAAGCCATTTATCCATGTAAATGTGTCCACAATTTAAAGATTCTTGGTAGTGTTTACGGAGCCCCAATGCCGCCTTCCATCGAAGGAGAAAATGGGAGTCACAAATAATCTCCGGAAGGTTGGTCCAGCTTGTTTGAGATGGCTCACAGAGCCGTTCTCAGCTCCTTGGGGCTTTTGTAAGGTACAGAGGCACAAGAATCAAATCTCTTTAGAGAAATAACGTTAACTTTATTATATAGCAAGCAGAGAAGGAGTTAAAGTCTCTCTAAACAAAAAATATATTTACGGGGTGCCTGGGTAGCTCAGTCTTTTAAGCGTCCAACTCTTGATTTGGGCTCAGGTCATGATCTCGAAGTTCATCAGTTCAAGCCCCACATCAGGCTCTGCGCTGACAGTGTGGAGCCTGCTTGGGATTCTCTCTCTGGTCTTCCCACGCTCTCTCTCTCTCTCTCTCTCAAATAAATAAACCTAAAAAGATAAAAATTAAAAATAAAAATAGTTATTGACTTAAGTAATCTCCATACCCAACATGGGGCTCAAACCCACAACCCCAAGATCAAGAGTCATATGCTCTCCCAACTGAGCCAGCCAGGCACCCCAAAGTCTTAATGATAGAAATAATGTTCTCCTTAGAGAAAACTAGACTGTGTTGTTAAAAAGAAACACACACACTTTCTGTGGTGGAATATACTAGAAGGCAATGAAACGCACTAGAAAGTTGGAGTGTAGTGCTCCAACCAACATGTGCAGTGCTACCCTAATCCCACCACAACGTCCGAGAGAAAGGGTCCCTCCAAAAATTGGAATATAGGAATATATCAAAGATGGAAGGTCCACATTCCCCACTAAACCCTGCCCCAAAAATGTTTGGCAGAAAAGCCCTTTTTCGGCCAAGAGCTGTGTTTCTGCTTTTTATGTAAAACAAAACAAAAACAAAGGTAATGCAAAGGGACTATCATTCTTTCCTATCTGATGCCACCTTTGGGGGAGAAAAATGTCCATTCGCAAGCATACACACAAACCTACACGTGCGCAATATACTCAGAAGCGTTCGTATACCGCTGCGATTCGGGTCCCAGGATTTAGTGAGCCTAGTATTTTTGTTTCTGTGAATATTTCTCAGCTGCCTGGGATAACCTGAAAGTTCCTAGCCTCTTTTCCCTAGTGGTTCGGTGTCAGAGAAAATATCGGAAAAGGAAACCAAAAGCCCTAATTGCATCAGCTGCCACTGGAGGGGACAGCCGCGGAACACAGGCCAAGGCTGGCCGCCGGCCCCTTTTCTCGCAGAGGAAAATTACCAGAGCTGTCTGCAGAGGGCTAAGTGTACCTCCTGGTGTTCTCCTCTCCACGTGAGACCGAGCTGACCGGGCCTGATAAACAAGACAGCGAGAGAAGCCCGGATTCCACCCGGAGGCCAAGCACAACACCTCTGGGCAGGTGGTCTCCCCATGGACACTGGACAGACGGCGTGAGATACTCCCGGGCAAAAGCCTTGCAGATGCTTCCTAGAACAGCCATCACACTGGAAGTCAACAGAGAGGCCCTCGTGGCGTGGGTGGGCGCTGACTTGTTCATAACAGAGTTGTGGAAATCGGCGTCCCCAGGAAACCTGGTGGCTTAGCCAGTTGACATGAGACAGTGTCGAGGTGTTACGATCCCTGACACATCTCCTCTGGAATCACACAGCTGCTGGCACCCACGGGACTCGCCATGACCGAGAAAAGAGGAAAAATAAAAGTCCATTGAAATAGTGTCCTACAGGGACGCCTGGGTGGCTCAGTCGGTAAAGCGTCCGACTTCGGCTCAGGTCATGATCTCACAGTTTATAAGTTCAAGTCCCACAGCCGCTTCTGTGCTGCCAGCTCAGAGCGTGAAGCCTGCTTCGGATTCTGTGTCTCCCTCTCTCTCTGCCCCTCCCTAGCTCGTTCTCTCTCTCTTTCTCTGTCTCTCTCAAAAATAAATAAGCTTAAAAAAAGAAACAGTGTACTCCAGAGATCATAGAGATCTCATTCTATTGTCTGATATTACATTAGTTATTAGCCTTATGCTGGTAAACACCCTCTGACTTATCCCCTACTATATTTTAGCTCCAAGTAGAGAATCTGGCTCATAAATGTGTCCAAAATATATTATGTAAATGAATGAATAAACAAATGAATGAATGAGGCATTGCCTACTTTTCCACCATAAACGAACCTTAATCATAAAAAACCTGAATGTGCATGCATGTTGGATGTGTGTGTGTGTGTGTGTGTGTGTTAAAGCCTGGAGGAAAAAATATGATCTTTGTCTATACATCACTCATTGGACCATGAACTTAGACTACGATCTGATGAAAACAGTCTACTAATTGGGAATTTTTGAGTATATCAACTCCATGAATAGGTCATACATTTGAATACTTTACTATTTAATTCTTACCTTCCCTTTGTGGGTAGGACTCGGAGCCACCCCTAGGAAAGGGAAAATATGACAAATGGCACCCAGATCCACACTCTGGGGGGTGGAATCGTAAGGCACAGTGGAATGAGGGAAGCAGGCAATGATCAGCTACTTGGTGAAATAGACCCAGTTTTTGTCCATATTCCAATTGCAGGAACTTCAAGCGCTTTGGGTCTATGGCCCTGAAAGGAGGGCAATGAGGGCGGTTATTCCAGGAGAAGAGGAACCACTGTCCCTCTTTAGCCCCTTCCCAAGCAGAATCTACTGGGAGTGGGGTACCTTCTACTTTCAGAGCTAAACCTAGTGGCACAGCTTCCTGGAAAGACCTTTGTCAATCTATGGGCAATCTACCGGCTTCACGCACTCCTGCCTCCACTGCGACCTTCTCTTTTTCATGACGTACAGTGTTCCAAGAATTCCTTTTCCAGACCGTGTTCACACATAAAAGGCAAAGGGGCACAGAGCGAAAGATTCTCCACCTAAACCTGCTTCCCCAGTTTCGGCAGATTGGCTGTGCTGACCCCCTTTCACCCACGTGGATGGCCACCCAGTCCTTCCACCCAAGAAGCCAGTATATTTCCATATGGCTATTGAGCTCAGCCAAGGCATAGGACACTTTGTTCTCAGGCAAAATGAGTCGTCAGTGGAAGACAATTAAATCCTAGCTCTTGGATTGGGAGTAATGGAAGGCTGAATGGGCCCCAAAGGCCCTTCGCGTTGCTAAGGTTATGTTTTCCAGCAATCTTCAGCGGAACAGGCCGAAAGGGAAGGTTCCTAAGTGCTGGGAGGGAGTTTGAAAAGGAAAATAAACAGAATGGAGAGACAGCTGGAGTGTGGACGCCCGAGTTCCTTCTGAACTTTGTACAGGGAGACCTCACAAGTTCTCTTCCCTCGGAAGCAGGGACAGATGGACACATGGCCCTGACTGCGACCAGACTGCGGACTCCAGCTTTCTTCTTGGAAATCCATGGAGATTCTTCTCTCTGGTCCTGAACCTGATACACTAATCAAGACGGATGGCCTTGTTTTCCCTTCCCTTCTGTCTCAATTGTCACTCTCTACACTTGCATTTCGTCTAATTCCCTCCCTGTCTCTAGTTTTCATAGCTCTGCCTAGCCCTCCATCCCATTAGCACCAAAGATGGGAAAAGAATTCTCAGGAGGGAAAAAAGTATAACTTCCTCATCACAAAAATAAACTTTTGGTGTCTATCCTTAGGTCTTATCTTCAATAAGATATGTGTTTTTACTCCCTCAATAAGTATTAAATACCAACGTTGTACCCAGCCCTGTGAGGCAGACATCAAGGTGGACAGAGCACAGCTCCTGCTATCTTTGGAATCCCAGTGTTATAATAATTTGTTTCTGCGCCTTAACGTTTTCATACAGATAGGAGCAAGGCATTGTGGGAATAAGTGAAATAAACGCCTAATTATCCCCAGAATATCGAGGAAATTTTCCTAGAAGAGGTGACATTTGCGCTGGTTCTTTAGGGATGAATAGTAATACTCTATGTAGTCGCAAAAAGAAAGAGCTTATGAGGCTAATGTAAAATCATCCTAAAACAAGAGAAGATGAAAAATAACTCGTGTATTCCAGATACTGTTTTCAATAGCAGTATAAGAGATGAGACCTCTATTCAGAGGTTTGGACACTGTCTCGTGGAAATTAGGGAAATGGAAGTTTTTAGGTTACAAAGCAGCTTGATCAAACTTGCATTTTTTTTTAACATTTATTTATTTTTGAGACAGAGAGAGACAGAGCATGAATGGGGGAGGGTCAGAGAGAGAGGGAGACACAGAATCTGAAACAGGCTCCAGGCTCTGAGCTGTCAGCACAGAGCCCGACACGGGGCTCGAACTCACGGACGGCAAGATCATGACCTGAGCTGAAGTCGGACGCTCAACCACCTGAGCCACCCAGGCGCCCCTCAAACTTGCATTTTAAAAAGATCCCTCTCGGGGGCTCAGTCAACCTGACTTTGGCTCAGGTCATGGTCTAGTGGGTTTGTGAGTTCGAGCCCCCATCAGGCTCTCTGCTGTCAGCTAGGAGTCTGCTTCAGACCCTCAGTTCCCATCTCTTTCTGCTCCTCCCCCGTCTCAAAAATAAACATTAAAAATAATTTTTTTATAGAAGATCCCTCTCTTGGGGCGCCTGGGTGGCCCGGTCGGTTAAGCATCTGGCTTCGGCTCAGTCACGATCTCACAGTTCTTGAGTTCGAGCCCCGCGTTGGGCTCTGTGCTGACAGCTCAGAGCCTGGAGCCTGCTTCGAATTCTGTGTCTCCCTGTCTGCCCCTCCCCTGCTCACAGTCTGTCCCTCTCTGTCTCTCAAAAATGAATAAACGTTAAAAAATAATAATAAATTTACAAAAAGATCTGTCTCTGGCTATGGTGCTGGGTAGAATGCGGTCAAGACAAGACCAGAGGCAGGGAAACTAGTGAGGTCCAGGCCAGAGATAGTGAGGGTCTGCAAGGCAGTGGTGTGAGTTTGGAGAAAAGGGCTTCATATTTTTTTTGCCGCTCAGTTCCCAAGGTAACTTTTTTCCCTAATATTGTAATGTAGAATGGAGAGTACCTACATCCTAAGTCAAGGACTGTGTGTTTCCTTTGCTTATTACCTTTATTAAAAATTGTCTTCTCCCCAGCCTGAACGAAGCTCTGCCTCGCCAAGCGAGTGGTGGTGGTGGTTTGTCATCGCTGCTGCGGATGGTGATGATGGTGATGACGAGGGTGATGGTGACGATGATAGCGACCATCCATGCAGGACAGGAGATCGAACTTCAAAGCATCCTGAATCAAGCTCGCACACCAATTAGCCTCTCGAAAGATTTTGTTATGCCCAGAATTTGTGATCCCCAAAGACCGCCAGGGAGCCGAGTCCGATGCAAAAGCAAATGCAAAAGCAAAAGAGCCTTTATTCGAGCTAGCTCGAGCTCAGTCTCCTACCTGCACCGACGCAGCGGTGAGATACTGGAGAGAGAGAGCGAGTTTCAAAAGCACAAAAGTTTTAGAGGGATCATGGTCTCAGCCGATTGGCTGGGGAATGGTCGTGGCCTCAGCCGATTGGCTGGGGAAGGATAGAACAATGGCTGCCAAGGTGTGGTCCCAGATCAGCAATTTTCAGCGTCACCTGGAACTTGTTAAAAATGCAAATGTTGGGCCTGGTGGTCACAGACCTACTGAATCAGAAACTCCGGGGGTGGGGCTCAGCAATCTGAGTTTGAACAAGTCTTCCAGGAGATTCTGATGCACCTGAAGTTTAAGAACCACTGTGTCTGAGGATCTCTAACACGTTTGGCCTCAGTGTATACAGAACGTTTCTCACTGGTCACCTGTGAACCATTGGCTGTCAGCCTTGCTGTGCTATATAAATACCTAGCACCAAACACCATCCCGAGACTCTGATGAATTGGTTTGGGGAGGGGTAAAATGCTCCCCGGTCATTCTAAGCCCGGACAGGGTTGAGGGCTCCTGCCTCCGGCCCCTACCTGAGAGAAGGCTTCCCTCTTCTACTCACACTTTCCACGCCTCTCATACTCCCCTTCCTCCCACCTTAGACTTTGGAAGAATGCATCAATCAGTAGCCTGCTTTCTTAGAAAACATAAGTTACTCAAGGGGAGGAGGCGTGGTCTGAGGTTTGAGCAGGAACTTCTTTCTGCGGCCATATTCGGGACATAGTCACTAGTCAGCCGGCCTAGGTCTGCTCTTTCAGTTTGAGGTTATATCTTCAGAGATAAAGTCACCGTTACTGGTTGAGGCTATTCTCGCTTTCAATGAAGATGTCCTGCGGATGGACACAAGAAGGACTGAGCTACAAGCCCCGACGTGGACCTGATACAGCAAGAAGGAGATTTGGCAGTGATAACACTACGCCTCTCTCAGATGGCCTGGGAGTTTGCAGACTTAACTGGTTTCTATCAATACAATTAAATCTCCCTCTACGTCTGTTTTGACTACCAGCTAACACCTTTGACCATTCCCGATATGTCACAAACTACGTTAGGCTCTCCATACGCCCTGTCTCATAGGATCTTTTTGATGATCTATGAGTAGTAGATTCTATGACAACCCCCATTTTGCAGAGGTGGATGCTGAGACACAGAGTCATTCATTAACTTGCTCAAGGCCACACAGCCAGTAATCCGTGTTTCCCTGCAAGCCTGTCGACCCCGGAGCTCTCCCTCTTTTCCTCAATATGAATACCACTTCTCCTCTGGGGGGACAGAACTAGGAACTGAACCTTTATACACATCCGTAGTCAGATGATGAAGCTGTAGGATGGCCAGCCAAGTAACGATATGTAACAAGGAAAGTTCAAGGTTGCAGAAAGTCAGAGGCACATGTTAGCTTCACAAGAGAAGGTCAATGTTATGGGGTGGAGGTTCTCTTGGCCACACAGAAATGGCTCCCAGGCTGGGATGCACGGGGGCTGGAGCCGTGTGAGAAAGTCTGCTATTTAAAGCACTTTGCTGATGGGGTGCCTGGGTGGCTCCGTCGGTTAAGCATCCGACTTCGGCTCAGGTCACGATCTCACGGTTCATGAGTTCAAGCCCCACATGGGGCTCCGGGCTGACAGCTCAGAGCCTGGAGCCTGCTTTGGATTCTGTGTCTCCCTCCCTCTCTGCCCCTTCCCTGCTGTCTCTGTCTCTGTCTCTGTCTCTCTCAAAAATAAACATTAAAAAAAAAAATTCTATAGCACTTTGCTGAGGGAGGGAAAATCAAACCTCCTCAAGGGAGGCACTCAGAGCTAATGGAAATCCCAAAAGAGTTGTGACTGACATGAGTATTTCTTCACCTCTGTTCTTTCCCCTTAAAAGGACACGGGTCAAGGTCAAGTCACTAAGGGAGCAGGTAGAGAACAAAGCAAGCAGTGGGGACAATGACTAACAAGAAAGCAGTATAAAAGGTCAGCCGGGAAGATAGTAAGGCTCGCTAAGAGCAACAAAAGGTTCTGGGAAAACTGAGGACGCCGTGGGAAGGTGATCGACCCAGCACTCATCATATGTGCTTCTTGAGATCAGAAGATGTCTACTGACCGTCACAGTCTTTACACTGGAGCCCTAGTAGGTAAACAAGGCTACAAAATCTTAAAGTCTTCCCTCTAGTCCAAATACAGCCCGATTCCTTCGAAGGCCGTCGAGTCAGGGCTTCGAGGCTCCTTCGCTCTCCTGGACTTCAAAGCACAGATGTCAGGTCTCCAAACAGGCCAGTCTACTCTCGAAGATGAGAAGAAAAAGCAAGAGACGGGAAACACAGGCGTTGTGTTGCAGCGGGAGTTGTTCGTGTGAGGCACGGGGCCGTGCTCGGTTCTCCTGGATCGCGTGTGAAAGTCAAAGTGATCGCTCCCCGTGCAAGAGGCTTACGTGCCCTCCACCGGCCCAACAGGCGGCCTCTGGATTCCCCGGTGCCCTCGGCCTCGAGGCAGGAACAGGACTTCAAAAGACAAGAGTTTTCTGAAGCCGTCTCAGACCCCGGAGTCGACGTCACAGCCGATGGGAGAAAGCTGGTTGGCAATGTCGCTTTCTTTAATCTGAGTTTTTTATTTTACTTTACGTGGGAAATGCTCTTTAATCTGACAACAAAGAGCTTTCTCTTTAATCTTTTGAAAATCCCTTAAATTAATATTTGAGCCATAGGACCCGAAATAGAAACATGCCCCGTTCGAGAAATGATCGTGGATTTGCCTCGTGTTGTCTTGTCTTGTTTTCTTTTGCTTGTTTTGGCTTTGTGTTCCCCTCCCCCCCCCCTTCCGAATCTCTTTCCAGGCAACTTAGATTTTCAATCGGTTTAGTGAAAGATGAAAGCAGCCCACTTCTATACAGACGAGGCTGAGAGAAGATTCTTTTCCTCCAGGAAGAGTGTGTCCTCGCTCTCCGAACACACGCTGAGCCGACCTGAATACCAAAGGGAGGGGGTAACTGATGTCATAATTTACACCTTTTCATATTGTCTTTCTGTGAACCAATTTTGAAATCAGAGATGTTCTTAACGCGTCATCTTCTTTTACACTAAAATTGACATACAACTATTACACTAATACCATATTTTGCATCTGTCTTTATATTTACCTTTATAAAGTGGGTTTGACACCTCCGAACACATATATCCAATCACATCGAATTGCATGCCTTGAATCCGTGTAATTTCTTGTTTACCAATAAAGCTATGAGAAAATAATCGTTACTGTGAAAAAGAGAAGGGGGGGTAGGGGGCTCAGGCCACCTCACCACACCCTTAGGCACCCAAGGAGGAAGGGGACAGAAAGGAGAGAGACAAGAGAGAGAGTGGGCACCCTTACTACTCCAGGTGGGACCCAGCATGCTCTTCGGGGCTCAGTTAGGCAGGGTTGAGCTGCCTCTGCACAAATAAACCTCCAAGTGCCTCAAATCACATCACTAGAAAGCAATCACACCATTCTAGTGAAAGCATAGCATTTGCCCCTAAGTTCTAACTTCGGCACGATGACAAAATTGCGCCATCTTGTTTTCAGTGTAAAGTCTACAATCTTCAGTGGCTTATTGGAGACTTTGGTGTCCAAGGGAGAAAGCTTCATGACAAAGACCCAGACATATAATGGGGTAGGGGGTGTTCCCCAGGAACTACTCTCCACGCAGAACCTTAGGGGTAAAATCTAGACCTTTCTGGGAGTCCTGAGACCTGGCGTCTTGGGCAGTTTCTCCACCAGGTGCCACCAGACCTTAGTTCAGCCACTGCCTGTCCTGGGAGCAGCACCTCCTCATCTGTCCAACATCCAAAGGCACATCGGGAGCCTCAACCATTTTCCAGGTTCAACAGGACAAGATGGCTTCCAACCTTTTCAGGCATAAAGCGAGATGCCTTTCAGATCATAAGTGAGATGATCTTCATCTCGCTTAACACCAGAAAATTTTCAAAACGCTTCAACATGAATGTCACTATACATTTCCTATTGCTTCATTTTTAAAACTAAGTGGTAGAAAGCAATGGGCTCAAAAGTACTCTTAGGATGTGTATTTACTGGAGTGCCTGGGTAAGCATCCGACTTCAGCTCAGGTCATGATCTCGCAGTTCACCAGTTCGAGCCCCACGTCGGGCTCTGTGCTGACAGCTTGGAGCCTGGAGCCTGCTTTGGATCCTATGTCTCCCTCGCTCTCTGCTCCTCCCCCACTCGTTCTCTCTCTGTCTCTGTCTCTCTCTCTCTCAAAAATAAATAAAAACATCTTTTTAAAAAGATGTATATTGGGGCGCCCCAGTGGCTTAGTTGGTTGAGTGTCCGACTTTGGCTCAGGTCATGATCTCACGGTTTGTGAGTTCGAGCCCCACATCTGGCTCTGTGCTGACAGCTCAGAGCCTGGAACCTGCTTCGGATTCTGTGTCTCCCTCTCTCTCAGTTCCTCCCTTGCTCACACTCTGTCTCTCTGTCTCTCTCTCTCTCAAAGATAAATAAAGATTTAAAAAATATTTTTTAAAAAGATGTATATTTACCAACTAGAAGATCATCTACATAGACCAGGAAAGTAAACACATCTGCAAGATGCAGTATTCATGAGTCTAGTGCCTGGTACACAGACTGACCTGTTTCCTCGCAGGGATTTGAAGTTCCCAGGACCATAAGGTCCAAGCTCTGCTCAAAACATGCTCTGTCGGTCCAGACATCCAACAGCTCAGCCACATCACACCAAAGCACTGGAGAGCCTGACACTGTGACAGGGACACTGTCCCTCCCCCAGGAGGCACTCTCCCCAATGTCGAAACACCACTGGACTCAAAGGACCATCTGGCTGGAAACAGTGCTGGACTCTATTTTAACCCCCAAAGACTCATCACTACCTGAGATAGTCTTAAAATCTTTAAAATATCTTGGAATTCCCAAGCCATAAGAGTCAGCAAATTTGGTGTTATTTTTATTTCTAGCTGAATGCAATTGGCCCGTAACTTCTCTCCTCCCCTCTGTCGCAGACCTCACGCTCATGAGACACGGCCATTTGTGGGCCACTGTTTCTGCAATTTTCTATCTAGCTTTAATGTTCCCCCCCACCTCTCCCTTTCCCCTCTCCCTGACACCTTGTCTCCTTTCCACCTGCCCTCCAAGTCTCTCCAGCCACACCGCCGTCTCCCTATTCTCACGCGCCCCCTTTGCCATTCTTCCAGGCCCTGAATCTGCTGATAGCACCACAACCACGGCGCACAGGGTCTCACATTCAGGATCAAAGGCTTCTGACCCCTACAGAAGGCTAGAGATTTTTCTCCCTGTATAGTTTCCAACAGCAATGCAAGCTTCTTGGTAATAGAGATAAATAACCCCAACTGTAGAACCAGACAGAGCTGAGCACAATATATTGCTTTGTTCATGTCATCACCCTTCTATGTTTTCAAAAGTATTTGTCGAGCAATTTTTACACATCACGCCTTGTCTTAAGCAGTGAAGGCACAACCGGGGGCAACACAGACTCACTCCAAACCCTCCGGAAGTTTCTGGTGGGATTGAGGAGGCAGATCTACCAAAGAATCTTATAAATAATTGTTGAAATTTGCAATAAATAGCATGAAGATTACATACAGGTGGGATAAGAACATTTAACAGAGAGATTTAACATAGTCGGGGGGGGGGGGGGGGAGGGGGGGGACGGGGTAAAGTGTAAGTTGAGACCCCGAGGGTGAGGGGTGAGTAACAAGAGCAGAAAAAAACTGGTTGTTTAGGGAAAGATCCTAAATAGTAGAATGAACCAGAGAGAACAGAAGAGGCAAAGGCCCTGAGGCAGGGAAGAATATGGAAGAGGGACAGAGGAGACAGAAAGGGTGAGTGGTACAAGACCAGGCTGAAGTCACGTCATGGGCAGTGCCTGCGTGCCATCATTTTGGTGATTTGGGATTTTACTTAAAAAGCAACAGGACACTCAGGGGTGCCGGAGTGGCTCAGCTGATTAAGCATCGGACTTCAGCTCAGGTCATGATCTCACAGTTCATGAGTTCGAACCCCGCGTCGGGCTCTGTGCTGACAGCTCGGAGCCTGGAGCCTGCTTCAGATCATGTCTCCCCCTCTCTCTCTCTGTTCCTCCCCTGCTCACACTCTCTCTCTCTCTCTCTCAAAATAAATAAAGATTAAAAAAAAAAGTGAAGGGGAACCTGGGTGGCTCAGTTGGTTAAGCATCAGACTTTGACTCAGGTCATGATCTCACGGTTCATGGGTTCGAGCCCCGCATCGGGCTCCATGCTGACAGCCCAGAGCCTGGAGCTGCTTCGGATTCTGTGTCTCCCTCTCTCTCTGCCTCCTACCCCCGCTCACGCTCTCTCTCTCTCTCTCTCAAAAATAAACGTTAAAAAAATTTTTTTTAAAAAGCAACAAGACACTCATATCCAAAATACATATTAAAAAAATACAACTCCAAAAGAAAATAAGAGGCAACTGGAATTCTCTTACGCTCCAGGTAGGTGTGTAAATTTGCACAATCACTTTGGAAAAACACGTGGCAATCCTTCACAGGGCTAAATGCATACACCCTGTGACCTACTGCTGAACACACACCCAAGGATGCTCGGGTCCCCCAAAGGAATGTTCCAGGCAGAATGGGCCCAAACACAGAACCACCTAAACGCCCATCCACCCTAGAGTGGATAAATAAATTTTGAAATATTGTTAGAATAGAATTGTACACCTTAATGGACAGAACAAGCTGATGATACAACGTGGTTAAATCTCACAGGCGCAATGTTGGGTCAAATAAATGTTGAGTCAAACAGAAAAGAGAATGTACTGTGTGATCTCATCCACATGAAGTTCAAACACAAGCAAAGCTAATCGGTGGTGATAGAGGTCAGGACAGAGGCTCCCCTGTGGGGCACGGACGGAAGGAAGGGCTCAGGCGGGAGCTTTGCTGGGGCCTGGGAGCGCGTGCACGCCGGAGTTAACAGTTCATCGCACCGCAGAGCAAAGATGTGCGCAATTCCAGGCCAGTAAAGTACCCCTCAGTCCCTACAAATGAGGAGAATGGATCCGGTGGCTCAAAGGGACAGGTGGGTTCAAAGACAGAAGCAGGGAGGGAGTCTAGGACCGAGTCCTGTGGCCCCGGCACTTAGGGCTGGGGGTGGGGGGCTGATGGGGTGACCCACGAAGGAGAGTGGGGGGAGCAAGCAATATGGGGAGAGAGGGAGGGGAGAGACCAGCTGTAGCTCCTAATGACTTTCGCTGAAGAGGGATGACCACAGGACGAGGGGGAAGAAGCCTCCAGCCCCACCAGGGGATGTAACCTTCAAAGTCAGGTCTCCTCCTGGGGGTTAGAAGGTACACAGGAGATCTAAAACCGGCTGGAGAAGCACCGAGTCTCCACGGAGCGCGCTCAGCAGCCAGGGCGAGCTGGGGACTGCTTCTTCCAGGCCCTTCGGAAACAGCCACCCAAGGCCCCGTTTCCGCCTGGCCGTATGGTCCCCTGACCCCGACAACGTGGGCGGGGGGCCTTCAGGGGCACCGGGGCAACACGCAGAGAAGAAAGTTGCTGAACGGAGGGAAAGGAATACCGGAATGAAATTAAGTTAAGGGAAATGGCTGAGTTCTCAACATTCCATCCCTCCTAGCCAAGAATTGCAGGCGGGTGTTCAGGGCCAGTGGCATACAGCTTCCTCTTCCTCCATGTTGCACCGTAAGCTCCCTGCGGACAGAAACCAGGCCTTGGTAGTCTTGTCCGTGCCCCCGCACCCGCCGGGTGGCCGCGCCCACCCGGACGTCCGGGGGGGGGGGGGGGAATGCAGCAGGTGTCACGGGACCCCCAGCGGCGCCTCTGCGGCAGGACGCCCCCTGGCGGAGACACTGCCTCGCGGACATCCGGGGCCGACTCGCGGTCTGGAGCCTGAGGCATCGCTGGCTCTCCCGGGGAAGCAAAACTAAAGTGTTTGAAATTCAAGGGGACGCCTCAGCAAAGCGGAGGAGACTCGGTGCAGACAGCCCTCGTGGCGATGTACATTGCAGACAGCGAAGGATGGAGACGGAGCGCGAATGGAGAGAGCGGCAAGGTCGCCTTGCCCTTGGGTCTCGTTAGTGGAAATAAAACGTACCGGAAAAGTCACATCTTTTAAAGACGTTTGGAAGTTTCCTGGGTGATCCTGAAAGGGCTGATGGCAGTGTGAGGTCTTCAATGTACCCAGAGCCCTCCCACAGAGCGACTTTCGGAATGGTAGGACGATGTGGGGTCATGGAGCTTTCTTCCCTTCTTTAGCTGCTAATTAACAAATCTGCTACGTGTCAGGGGCGCCTGTTGCCTAATGGGCGGAAGCCGTTGATGGCGATGACTAATAACACTGGTGTATTCTCTGGGCTTAATCTTTAACTTGGTTTCCTGAGGGGATAAAACTAGACACGAGCAGAGAAAACGGGCATGTTATTCTTGATAGAGCCTTTATATGGGTACACAGAGGACACAGTTGAGCGAGAGGAATAATTCTCCCTCCACCTCGGCCCAACAGTCACCATTTGAGGTCAGCAGCCTCCACATACGGAAGGGTATTCTCGGTAAGATGTGCAGGAATCACAGAGCCAGGCTGCCTGTGGACCCACCGCCTTTACTGTCACGATCATGTCGAAAGTTCATACAGTGCAGTGTAGCAAAGATGTTTTGAGAATGCAGATTTTAGAGTCTGGGAGGATAAGTGCGAATGGAAGTAATATGCTTTTTATTGTTCTCTGAAAATGTCCTGTAAGTTCACCCTCTTTCCTTACACAGCATAAACCACTTTGGAGTCATTACACCATCCGTGGAGAAAAAAAAGGGATCTCTGCTTATGGAGGAAACTACAAATGAGATGGTCGTATGTACAGATTTCTACCTTCAAGCTTAGAAGACAACTCTTTGATGAAGGTTACTTAGGATTTCACAGGGAGTCTTTGAGGCCCTACACAGAACACATTCTCTAGATATTGCACACCATCTGGGAATGCAAGCTGGTGCAGCCACTCTGGAAAACAGGATGGAGGTTCCTCAAAAAACTGAAAATAGAACTACCCTGCGACCCAGCAATTGCGTTGCTAGGCATTTACCCAAGGGATACAGGTGTGCTGTTTCGAAGGGACACATGCACCGCCGTGTTTATAGCAGCAGTGTCAACAATAGCCAAAGTATGGAAAGAGCCCAAATGTCCATCAACAGATGAATGGATAAAGAAGATGTGGTATATATATACAATGGAGTATTACTCGGCAATCAAAAAGAATGAAATCTTGCCATTTGCAAGTACGTGGATGGAACTGGAGGGTATTATGCTAAGGGAAATTTGTCAGAGAAAGACAAAAATCATATGACTTCATGCCTGTGAGGACTTTAAGAGACAAAACAGATGAACATAAGGGAAGGGAAACAAAAATAATATAAAAACACGGAGGGGGACAAAACAGAAGAGACTCCTAAATATGGAGAACAAACTGAGGGTTACGGGAGGGGCTGTGGGAGGGGGGATGGGCTAAATGGGTCAGGGGCACTAAGGAATCTACTCCTGAAATCACTGTTGCCCTAGATGCTAACTAATTTGGAAGTAAATTTTAAAAAATTAAAAATAAAATTAAAAAATAAATATTGCACACCATCGTATGTTTATAGCTCCAAAGTAAACCAAGATCTTTGAAGAGTGGTCTTCCATAAATCTTGTTCCTTCTACTGCTAATGGAGAAGAATCTCTCAGACTGGTGCTGGCATGTTGCCATAAAAATAGATAACAGCAGACACAAGGCGATCAAGGAACACCCTCCAAGCTAAGTGGGATTTACAAAGCTCACATAACCGTTAATGAAAATGCTGTGGAGCAGCAGTGGCCGTCCACGGGGAAACTCTTGGTTCTTCCCATCCCTGATGAAGGGAGTTATCTAGCCCTGCTTACCAGGGACACTCTGAAAGGTACAATATGGGAGATGGACATTTCTTTGAAGCAGATAGACCTCAAAAGACAGAAGGCACGAAGTCACATCACTTCAGGTGAATGACAGATGCACAATATATATAAACACTTCGGTAAGCCAAGTCCCAGTGACTGGTTCTGACCTAGACGCCAGCGTGATCTGACCGAGAATCACGGACCAAAGCACAAATACTGCTAGACGCCTAGTATTCACGGCCAAAATAAAATGTAAAAATAAAAAAAAAGAGGAAGGCAAAAGTTCGCCACACGCTCAACAGAAGTCACGTCAGCTTAAAACAAAAAGTCCGGGGGCGCCAGGGTGGCTCAGTCGGTTGAGTGTCCAACTTCACCTCAGGACATGACCTCGAGGCTCATGAGTTCAAGCCCCGCGTTGGGCCCGGTGCTGACAGCTCAGAGCCTGGAGCCTGCTTTGGATTCTGTGTCTCCGTCTCTCTCTGCCTCTCCCCTGCTCGCACTCTGTCTCTGTCTCTCTCAAAAATAAATAAACATTAAAAAAATTAAAAACAAAAATCCCCCAAATCATTTTTCTCAGCGGTGTATCTGCTCCCATGTTATCATCTTCATTTAGAAACTAATTCATTGATGTAAATAAAAAAAAATAAGTAATAATAATAATAATAATTAAAAAAGGAGAAGTCCTGATCACCAAGTCATAGAACCTCTTCCTTGTCTGAGGCCTAGAATTCCTTCAGTTCTATTAAAATTGGACACATAATTCCCAGATGCCAAGTGGAATCCAAGGCTGGTCAGAATCACCTGGGGAACATTTACAAATTACAGATGCTAGGAGATTATCCCATGTAGACTGATCTAGAAGCCTAGGGGTTGGCCCATTGATTTCAGCACATGGTGATTGTGATGGGTGACCAACCTTTCGAATCCCTGGAAAAGGCCATTTCCATGCCCAGCTTTACAGAGTCTATACCTGAACACCATCTCCTCGTGAATGGTCCTCCTTATAATCCACCATGGGAAGCTCGCCCAGCGTGTTCCAAGAAGATAATGTAACACCAATAGCCAGTCGCTTCTACTTATCCAGAGGTTCTCCCGCTCCCCTGCTGCAAAAAGTCCCTTCCAACAATCAACAAAACTAAAAGGCAACCTACAGAATGGGAAAAGGTATTTCCAAATGACATATCTGCTAAAGAGTTAGTATCCAAAATATATAAAGAACTTAAAAACGCAACACCCCAAAACCAATAATCCAACTAAAAAAATAGGTAGAAGGCATGAATAGACATTTTTCCGAAGAAGACATCCAGCTGGCCAACAGACACATGAAAAGACGCTGAACATCACTCATCACCAGGGAAATGCAAATCAAACCTGCAGTGAGATACCACCTTATACCTGTCACAATGGCTAAAATCAGCACCATAAGAAACAACAGGTGTTGGTGAGGATGTAGAGATAAAGGAACCCTCTTGCCCTATTGGTGGGAATGCAAGCTGGTGCAGTCATTCTGGAAAACAGTATGGAGGTTCCTCAGAAAGTTAAAAATAGAACCACCCTACCACCCAGCAATTGCAGTCCTGGGTACTTACCCCCAAAATACAAAAATACTAAATCAGAGGGACACATGCACCCTGATGTTTATAGCAGCATTATCTACCACAGCCAAAGTATGGAAACAGTCCAAGTGTCCATGAATGGATAAAGAAGATGTGGTGTATACACACACACACACACACACACACACACACACACTGGAATATTACTGAGCCATAAAAAAGAATGAAATCTTGCCATTTGCAATGATGTGGATAGAACTTATGCCAAGTGAAAGAAGTCAATCAGAGAAAGACAAATACCAAATGATTTGACTCACATGTGGAACTTGAGAAACAAAACAAAGGAGCAAAGAGAGAAAAGAGAGAGAGAGAGAAGCCAAGAAATAGACTCTTAAGTATAGAGAACAAACTGATGGTTCCCAGCAGGGAGATGGGGCGGTGGGATGGGTTTAAATAGGTGGTGGGGCAGGGCACCTGGGTGGCTCAGTTGGTTAAGCAGTCGACTCTTGATTTTGGGTCAGGTAATGATCACACGGTTCGGGAGATTGAGCCGCACGTTAGGCTCTGCGCTGACAGCACAGAGCCTGCTTGGGATTCTCTCTCTCCCTCTTGCTCTGCCCCTCCCCCCCCAAAGTAAATAAATAAACATTTTTTAAAAAATAAATAAACAGGTGATGGGGACTAAGGAGTGCATTTCTCGTGATGAGCACCGGGTAAAGTGTGGAAGTGTTGAGTCACTATATTGCACACAAGAACGTAATATTTTTTTTTTAATTTTTTTTTCAACGTTTTTTGTTTATTTTTGGGACAGAGAGAGACAGAGCATGAACGGGGGAGGGGCAGAGAGAGAGGGAGACACAGAATCGGAAACAGGCTCCAGGCTCCGAGCCATCAGCCCAGAGCCTGACGCGGGGCTCGAACTCACGGACCGCGAGATCGTGACCTGGCTGAAGTCGGATGCTTAACCGACTTCGCCACCCAGGCGCCCCCACAAGAACGTAATATTACACTGTATGTGAACTAACTAGAATTTAAATAAAAACTTTTTTTAGAAAAAGCCCTTCCCAAAGTCCTAACACCTCCCACTCAAACTGTCTTTTACCTTGAACTGTATCTGGACTCCCCCCCTCTCAAAGTGGAATCCAATTATCCGTTCTCATGATGAACATTTTTCCCGTTGAGATTCCTGTAAGTGCAACATTGCATTTGTCTTCTGAACATAGTGGCTAAATGTCCAGAAAAAGAATCACTCCCATCGGTGCTCAGCAAAATTCCTAATGAGCCCGTGAAGTATTGCTTTAAAAAAAAAAAAAAAAAAAAAATAGCGAGTGCTATTTTTCAACTCCTTTGGGTGTGTGTGTGTGTGTGTGTGTGTGTGTGTGTGTTGTAGGGGAGGAGAGATTTTGAGTCCGATTTACGCAAAGCAATAAATTAATCTTTTATTCCAACAGGGGAAAAACATTCTGACCTTGTATCTGGAAGCTGGGGGGAAAGACGAGCTTCTCTTTTATCATTTTGGAAAGATGCCAGAGGTGGGGAGGCAGGAGAGGTGAGGAGGGCAGAGGGGTAGTTTTTCTTTTTTAATCACGGTTTTTAAAATGGTATACCATGTATTGTCATACCTAAACCTCTAGAAATCATTTTTCAGGGGGAAAAAAAATCCTGTAATCTCCAGTCTTCCTTTGTGGGGAAGAAAGATGTCATGGAAACTGTGACCATGTGCCTAAAACAAGACGTGGTGAAAATGATATATAACTGTTTCCATGACTCCAAAAGGAGATGTTGGTCTCTACACACAGGCGTTTTATCAAGCATCAGGAACTTTCCCTGGCTGACATGCCCGTGCCCATTCTGCCCCGGTCCCTCTGTGTTATTCTACCCGAGCTTTCAAGTCAAATTCTCCAGAAGCTTTCTCTCCCCTCTGCTAGAAGACCTCTTTCTTCTCCCGAACGTTAGCTCTTCAGACCTTGAAGCACAGCTCTCCACAGAGCAGTGGCACTTTCGGCACAAGTGAGAGGGAGGTACTTCTGGCATTTGGTAGGTAGGGGTCACGGGTGCTGCTACGCGTCCTGCAGTGTACTGGGTGACCCCCACAAAAGCAAGATTACCCAATCCCACACATCTGCAGCACTGAGGTTGAGAAACCACGTTTGGCAGTGATGTGAACGCTGGCCCAGCAGCAGCAGTCGACACCGTCGATGTCCCTCCTCCTTGGCTGTTTTCCTCCTTGGCTTCCAGGACGCCATAATCTCCAAGTTTCCTCCAGCCTCAGGTCCGTTCTCTCGTTACTTCTCATCTCCCCAACTTCTGAATGGTAGCGTGTGCCTGGGCTTGGTCCTTGGACTCCATTCTCGCTCCAATCCCCGCCCTTAAATACCTGTAGATCCACAGGCCCCCTCCCCTGAATTTATATCTCTGCCCGGACCCCTTCCCTGAATTCCACTTGGACACCCCCACTTGGACATCACCAGGGCATCCCAAAGTCAGCAAATCCAGAACGGAGTTCCTCATCTTCCCCCAAGACACCTGCTCTCCCAACTCATCGCTGTTAATGCCTAGTTGCGCAGGGAAATAACCTTGTCGTCATCCTTGACCTCTCTCTCTCTCTCTCTCTCTCTCTCTCAAACACTCATCCAATCTACCATCAGATCCTGTTGACTCAAAACACGTCCAAATGTGACCACTTCTCGGCACTCCCACCGCTGTCACCACTGGTGGCCCAAGCGGCCATCGTCTCTCGCCTGGAACCTCACACCGGTCCCCTCCCTGGTCTCCCTGCTTCCACCTCTAGTACCTTCCACCTTCTCAGTACAGGAGCGGGCGTGATCCTTTCAAAATGCGAGTCAGATCATGTCACTTCTGTACTTAGAATTCCCCAACGGCTCCTACCAATCCCAGGGTGAAGGCCAAAGTTCTTACAACGCCTTTCAAGGGTTTATAAAATCCGTCTGCTTCCAAATCCCCAACCGTGTCTCTGCAGTTCACATCCTACCACTCTCCCCCTTCCCTCGGCATCTACACTGGCTTCTTGCTCTCCCTTGAGTTTTCCAGACATTGTCCCACCTCTGGACCCGCTCCTTTGCTGTGCCCTCTGCCTAAAATGATCTTCCCCCCAAGATCCCCATAACTTGCCCCGTCAACCCTTCAGGTCCTACTGAGGTGTCACCTTCTCAGAGGGGCCTCGCGTGGCCACGCCATTGAACCTTGCAGCCCACCCCCCCGACTCCACGTATTGGTTTTAATATTTTTTCCACAGTGTGTGACACCGTCTGGCACGCGATTTCTTTTTCTTAGCTAACTCCTTATCCGATTCTCCCAACACGATGCAAGCTGGCCGGCTTTTCACTGCTTTTTTTCACTGCTGTCTCCACAGCACGCAGGGTAGTGCCGTCCGTAGCAAATGCCCAAAGGGGTGAACGAGCGAGTCCCTGGCTCCTCATAACGATTCTCTGGCAACGGGGGCGCCTTGCATCTCCCTGCACAATGTCGTGGTCACGCCTCCTTTTTCTTCTCTGACACCCGTGCATAGCCCAGGTCCTGGACGAGGAGCTTTTGTACAAATGGAATGAAATTGCTAATTGCCTGCAATGTATCAGGAACTCACTCTATTTTGAATCAGATTTCCAGTCTGAATGCTGCAAATGTCAAAAGGCCTCTTCGCCACGGTGAAGGCTTCCTCGTGCCTTCCTCGCCAGTTTACCAATCCACCCGGAGCCTGGCAGAGGCTGCAAATCGCCCAGGACGGGCAGTGAGCAGACTTTCTGCACCATCTTGTGGCCAGTCTGGGAACTGCACCTACCGAAAGCGCCCTGGGTCCCTGTGCGTGAACCGCCTCTGTTTCCCTGTCTCCTCCCGGCCACAAAGCAAGACCGTGTTGTCTCCATTCCTCCCCCGTCCTGGACTTTCCAAACTCACTTTGGTTTGGGAGTGCCTTGGATTGGTGATTCCCACTCTTTTTCAGGAAAAAAAAGGAAAGTGAATTTCCTTGTGGCCCAAAAAGCAGAGAACTGGAGGGGGGTTTTGACGCCTCCCAAATTGTTCTTAATCAGCAGCTTTATCCGACTCAAGTCCCTCTGTCCGGAAACACTGTGGGTGACATCAGTCGCTACTCTCCAAAGTGACTGAACGACGAGGCGGGATCTCAGTGGCATGATGGGAGGCCGTCCCACCTTTGGCTCCCAAAATTTGGCTGTTGGGAGTTCTAACGTCAGCTTTTTATTCTGGTTTTAGGTATAAATAGCCCCGGGAGAGGTAACAGCTTGGTTTCCAACCTAAATTAGTGGTAGCCAACCTACAGACAGGTGTTGAAAGGTTGGGGCGGAAGAGAAAGGCCATTTGCCACCACCCCCCCTCCCCATACACACCAAGTAAGGTCTAAATATGGACAACAAGCAGCAAGGCCTGTGACAAAGAAAGCCAACGAAGCCTCTAAATTCCACTCCACACACTTTCAGTTTGCCTCCCATACCTGCCTACACCTTTCATGATGTCACTGCTTCCATTCTGGGTATTTGGGATTAGAGAGGGGAAAGGGGGCAGATCTATCATCACTGGGGAAAACTCTACGTTAAATAATCTATAGAGCAATTCAATTACGCTCAAGAACGCCAAACAATATCTTTTTAAGTTTGTTTATTTTGAGAGAGAGAGAGAGAGCACGAGAGCGTGAGCAGGGGAGGGACAAAGGGAATCCCAAGCAGGTTCCATGCGGTCAGCGCAGAGTATGATGTGGGGCCCGATCTCACAAACCAAAAGGGTGAGATCCTGACCTGGGCTGAGACCAAAGGCAGGACACAAACCGTGAGATCCTGACCTGGGCTGAGATCAAAGGCAGGATGCTTAACGGACTGAGCCACCCAGGTGCCCCAGAAGCCCAAACACTATTATTATTTTTTTTCAATATATGAAATTTATTGTCAAATTGGTTTCCATACAACACCCAGTGCTCATCCCAAAAGGTGCCCTCCTCAATACCCATCCCCCACCCTCCCCTCCCTCCCACCCCCCATCAACCCTCAGTTTGTTCTCACTTTTTAAGAGTCTCTTATGCTTTGGCTCTCTCCCACTCTAACCTCTTTTTTTTTTTTTTCCTTCCCCTCCCACATGGGTTTCTGTTAAGTTTCTCAGGATCCACTAACAACAGCCATCAGAGTCTGCCAGGGAAAAGACTGTCGACAAAGAACAATGATTTGAATGAAATCAGCACGTGCATTGTTTGAAAGGAGCTTTGCACTTCTGAGGTCTGAAAAGGCTCTTGAATCCTTTTGGCCAAGATTAGGGGGATTGTTTGTTTTCCTGATATCAATAAAGAAATGAAAGAAAGAGTGGGTGGGGGGTTTCAAATACAGTTAGACCTGAATTACCATCAGAAGGAGAAAGGAAGAGATCAAACATCATTAAGAGCCTATTTATGGAAAGCACTATCGGGGCACATTACAGACACATCCAGCTAAATTTGGCAGCCAGCTCTGTGACCTTGGGCTAGTCACTTAACCTCTCTGAGCCTAAGTCTTCTCATCTGTAAAATGACGCTGATGCCGTGAAAAACAGTTTGACGGTTCCTCAAAAAGTTAAATACAAAATCATCACAGGATCCAGCAACTCCACCTCTGGGAATGCACGCAAAAGCAGTGAAAGCAGGAACTCAAAGAGACATTTGTCCACCGACGTGCAAAGCAGCATTATTCACCGTAACAAAACAGGGGAAACAACCCAAATGCTCAAGAGCTGACTGAAGAAACAAAACGTGGTATAAACGTAAAATGGGTTCTTATTCAGCCTTAAAGGGGAATGGAATTCTGATACAAAGCTACAGAATGGTGAGCCTTGAAAGCGTGGTGCTGAGTAGAATAAGGCAGACGCAGAAGGGCAAATATATATGATCCGGTTTAAATGAGGTACTGAGAGCAGGCAAATTCGAGGCACTGAGACAAAAGATAGAAGAGAGGTTGCTAGGAGCTGGGGGAGGGAAGATGGGGAGTTAGTGTTCAACAGGGACAGAGTTTAGTTTGGGAAGATGTAAGCCTTCTGGAAATGGGTGGCGGTGAAGGTGGCCCATTGGGAACATGCTTCGTGCCACCGAACCGCACACGTAGAAGTGGTTAACATGCTAAATTTGATGTGTATTTTACTACAATAAGAGACAGACAGAAAATGGTGCTGAGCTACTATTCAAAGCCGAGACCTTCTTAGCCACCCCCCCCCCCAAATCGACGTCTTTTCCACTGTGCTGTCTCATTCCAAATGTGTTGAATGGTGGGTGAAGCGATGGTCTCTGCAAAAGGTGGGAATTGCTGTTGTAAATTAACGGGGTCGTTTTACTGGTCACGGAAGCACAAAGGGGCAAAATATTGCAGTGAATTTTCCCAAGTATGAAACATCACTTCCAGCTTTCCTCCTGAGCTGATTCCATCCTGGACCAGCTGTCTCCCCCTGGGGGCGGGAGGTGGGAGGGCAGGGCAGGCAATTTCTCTTCCTCTACAGCCTTGAAGAGAAAAAGTCTCCATGATGTACTTTAAAACTCTTTGCGATGTAGAAGAAAGACTGTTTTGCCTCCAATGTTAATTAAGCTGGAACCTTCCAAGACCAAGAGAATGGCATGCATTAGATGATGCGTAAGCTGGACATCATGGGAATGATGGTTGCAGGACACGGCTCTTTGCCAGAAACATGACCTGTGGGATTTAAGGACCATATCACACTGCTCCGTTTGATGGTCTTTATCTGGATGAGATTAAACCACCAATTTAGTTTTCTTCTGAGCGGAAAAATGTCCAGAGTAAGCCAGGGCGTGTAGAGGGGACACGCTCGTTCACAGCCATGCGGAAGGAGGAAAGTGTGCCCCCCCAACTCGGAAAACTCTGGAACTTATGGAGGAAATAACCTACTGTCCCCAGTAACAAAACAAGAGCGAGAGATTAAGGGATAATTAGATGCTTTTCCCTGGAAGGAAAGTAAGCTAAGAGGACGATAACTTTGAAGGCATGTTACAGAATATGAATCTCTCCACATAGGAGGGCACTTACTATATTTTCTTATCACTTTCAAAGCTGGCAAAAGAGCAGAGTCAAGACTAAAAATATAAAAGGCCATAAAAGGGAGATCCAAATGGCTCCCCAGATCTGTGAGTCCATTCTATGCGAAATTACACTAGTAAGGACAGATAAAAATGTGAAACAGGCAGAAAAGTGGCAGGTTTCATGGGGCGCCTGGGTGGCGCAGTCGGTTAAGCGTCCGACTTCAGCCAGGTCACGATCTCGCGGTCCGTGAGTTCGAGCCCCGCGTCAGGCTCTGGGCTGATGGCTCGGAGCCTGGATCCTGTTTCCGATTCTGTGTCTCCCTCTCTCTCTGCCCCTCCCCCGTTCATGCTCTGTCTCTCTCTGTCCCAAAAATAAATAAAAAACGTTGAAAAAAAAAATTTTTTTTTTAAAAAAATAAAAAAAAGAAAAGTGGCAGGTTTCCATGTTAAAGCTGACGCGATCAATAAATACATGTTGAGCACATATCACATAAAAGATACTGGGCTAGACTCCACGAAATAAAGAATCAAACATGATCCGTCCCCAATTCTATTTTTTTTTTTAAGTTTATTTATTTTGAGAGAGGGAGGGAGAGAGAGAGAGAAAGAGAGAGAGAGAATTCCAAGCAGGCTCTGCACTGTCAGCCCAGAGTCCCATGTGGGGCTTGAACTCATGGACCATGAGATCGTGACCTGAGCCGAAACCAAGAGCCAGATGCTTAAGCCACTGAGCCACCCAGGCGCCCCTCCCCATTCTAGATTATAATCCAGTTTTACATTTTTAGAAATTTAGTCCCACAAACAGAAAACTATCCTGATTTGAACAGTTAATTAAATAGCGAGGAGAGAAAGCAGGAATTCCCATCTCGACGGAGGATTGAATATGTGTGTTTAATGCCTCCCTCTCCTGAGTTCCCATTCAATGGTAGCAAGAGAATTTTAAAGAACGTAAGCCCACGACAGTAAAGAAAATACAAGAAGGGCTATTGTTGAGATGAATTCAACAAATGTCTGGAAAACAGAGGCTGGATGGGGGTGCCGTTAAAATGAATATCAAAGGAAATCACAACCTAGAGTCTATGTGGAATACATTCCAGAAAAAAAGCCAAACCCTCTGATGTGGTTCAGGACTCAGACACAGCAAGGAAGATGAGGTAGTGAAATGAAGGTGTGTACAAGGAACAGGTCTGCCCACTGTGCTCACTCCAAACATTGCCCCCACCCTCCCCATGCCCCAACTTAATCATTAGAGGGGACTCCTCAAAACAAACCAAATGGCACCACTAGCAACATATCTGCATTCCAGCATTTAAGATGACTTCAACCTTGCAGAGGCAAGCCCCTCCAGTTGACGGGTCCTGCCCACATACAGGACCATTTTATTGCCTCACACTCCAATCTGAATGGGCACAAGGATGACATTTCAGGATAAAGACAACTTTATTTTAGGACCTTTTTTTATTATTATTATTTTTCAGTAATCTCTACCCCTAACGTGGGGCTTGAACCCATACCCTGAGATCAAGAGTCACATGCTCCACCAACTAAGTCGGCCAGGTGCCCCCGGAGACCATTTTTTAAATGACTCCCACCACTGTAAAGAAAAATTGGGTTAGAGACAAGAACTCAAAAAAACGAAAACTCTAATTAGCAACTGTACCCAGGAAACAAAAATAGGATGTTATGTGAAGAAAGAAGAAAATCATAGACCAAAATAAGAGCTATCGACAACTTGTAAGCGATTGCAAACAGAAAATTCATTACGACGGTTCGGAAAAGAAAATCCACAGGACTTCCCAAAAGTCAGGTCCCAAACTCAAGAGATTAAAAACAAAACAAAACAAAAAAGACAGAAAAGAGACGAGAACAGGTCTCATCCACGGATCCAGGAGCAGGTAATAGGACTTTTGGCAAGAGAGAAATGGGAAGAGAAAAAAGGGTCAAAGGAGGAGGACAAGCCGGTGAGAAGGCAGAGGTGGGAATGAAGGTTCGGGGAGTGAGGAGAGTTTTCAATTCCGCCTTGGAAGATGTGTAGGATTCTGACCAATGGGGAGAGAAGCAAGGCTCTAGGACAGAATCCAGCCCGGAAGAGGGCCTTGGGAACTGCATAGATTCAGGTCCAACTACCGTGTCTCTAGCACGGATGTCTTCCAGATGCTGCCAGAAGTCCCTCTATGTGGTACCTGATGGAGTCCTCACAAGCAGTGTTCCGCTCTTAGTATGTCCAGGAAAGTCAACCTGGGAGAGAGAAGCCATGTATCACGCGGCTGGTTGGTGCTGGGGCCCAGTTCGTTCACAGCGCCCTTGGTCCCCGAATCCATCACTCCCTCATCCCACCGGGGCTGAGGGTCCTCACGAAGAGAGGGAGGAACCTGGCAAGCCGTCGCTAGACTGTCCCCCGAGACGAGGTGGCCGGCGCCCTGATACCTCACCGGCACCCCCACTCAGCAGCCGGAGTGGCAAACCACTCCAGGGGCACTGCGACCTGAAGAGGGACAACGGGAAGATGACAATACCACCTCCTGAGTCAGGAGAAGCCACAGAAGCAACCCCACCTACCACCGTTACCCCCCGGCGGAGATGGGCAGGGAGGGGAGGTCTGGGCTAACTGTGGGCCCGGGGAAGGCTGCCAGAAGTAGCTGAGGACATGCCAGCTCTCTTCTCCTCCCCCAGGATCTCCCCATCGAGGTGGAAAGGCCTCACAGAGAGGCCAGGGAGAGAGGGTGGTATTCCCGCTGGGGCTATGGCGGGGGTCCTTGTGCCCATAGGAAGCCCCGTATTGGAGGCTGTGGACGAGGCTGTCAGGGGAGTGGCTGCAGGCGTCTGAGGGTCCCCTGGGGGAGCCGACATCAATCAGAAGCCACCTGCTTAGCAGAACCAACATCCGGGCCCCGAGCAGATATGTCACACACCCCGGCTAGAGCTAACAGAGAAAGAAGGCCCCGGGGGTCCACAGGGAAAATTCTCCTCCCTCCCTGGGAAACCGTTTAAAAGTCCAGAGCAGAGGGCAGGAGGGGGCAAGAGGAACCCCCAGAGTGATTTTTAAATGGACCTGAGGCACCCTTGGGGGGGTAAAGGAAATGTTCGAGAACTGGACTGTGGCTGGCGATGGTTGCCCAACTCTATGAATTTACTAAAAATCACTAAATGATACACTTAACATAAGTGAATTCTCTGGTGTATAAATGATACTTCAATAAAGCTATTTTTAAAAGGAAAAAGGTGGGGCGCTTGGGTGGCTCAGTCGGTTGAGCGGCCGACTTCGGCTCAGGTCACGATCTTGCGGTCCGTGAGTTCGAGCCCCACGTCGGGCTCTGTGCTGACGGCTCAGACCCTGGAGCCTGCTTCGGATTCTGTGTCTCCCTGTCTCTCTGACCCTCCCCTGTTCATGCTCTGTCTCTCTCTGTCTCAAAAATAAACAAACATTAAAAAAAAAATTAAAATAAAAAAAGAAAGAAAAAGGAAACCTTTGGATGGAAAATAGGGTCGTAATTTTCACACGCAAAGGGAAAGAGAAATCAATGGCACGACTTACATGTCAGGAACAGGATACCTAGGTTGCCTACTCTCAGCCAGAGTTAACAAAACTCCGTCCGAGGCATATGGCAATGTCCCCGCTGTTACACATCCAGCGTGGTCATTTCCACCCGGTCACGTATAAAGCACCCGGTACAGAGCCAGGCGCGCAGTAAGCCATCCGCTGAGTTGTCCTCACTTCACTGACTTCCAGAGCAGACAGTCAGTGCTATGCTCGGACTCCAGAGCAGACTCAGACAGGCAAGGGTGGGAGCCCAGGTGAGCCGCAGGAGCCACTAAGGTAGTGGGGCAGGGAGGGATGAGAGGTTGGGGTAAGGATAGCCGGTCGACAAGGCAGGACCAGCAGGACAGCTCGGAACGACCCTGCAGGCACAAACCAACTGAGTCTGAAGTCCAGATCGGAATCGACACACTAGTTTGCACTGTGCCTCACACCGCCTGGGTTCCTGACGCACGTCTGTCGCTCATTTAACCGGTGGAAGCCTCAGCTTCGTCATCTGTCGAGCAGGGTGACTAGGGACACCCGTCTTTGTGGCACTGTCATGGGGAGTCGTGGAGGTAACATGCACCCCACACGTGGTAAGTTCTCAGTGTTACTGATAGGAGAATTATTTTTCCAGGACTCACAAGCGTGAGAATCGTTAGCGTCTTCCAGAGCATGGTTTCTCAAGAGGTTTTTCTAATAAAAAGGGACATCGTGTTCCTGTATCTTTAAAGCAGAAGAAATAAAGAGGAAGGACTTGGCGGGGGGCGGGGGGTAAGAGGAGACCCATCAGGAAATTCAAAAAAGCAATTCTCGTTCCCAGTATTGACATCCAAAAGCCATCTTCTTCTTCCCATATCCATAGTCAATTTTGACATCAAGGGCGCACCAGTGACCGTTGTCCGTGGGTATCTTGCTACGGTGAGTCTGGGTCCGTCACTTCCCCCACCTGTGAACATAGCATGTCCTGATCGAGCAGGTTCCCAGGGTTCTTTAGGAGAAAGGCTCCATCGTCACTTTGGGAAGACAGGAAGCCGCAGGGCTGGGGCGCGTCCGCATACACGGTGGACGGCATCACAGGGCTGGTGATTCACAGGAGGGGAATGGGTGGCAGACCATTGTCGCAGACACGGCATCAATTACCCCCCCCCACAGCCCCTGCTGCTTCCTGTCAACGCCGCGGAGGAGGGAGGCAAGATCCACGAAGGCAAGGCTGCCGTGAGGCCCCCAGCAAACGCCTGCACGTCTGTTTGATGAATGGGACTGTTTTCATTTTTATTTCGTTCATTATTAGTGTATCCCTGGGAAAGGACAGAGCAAAAGAATTTCACAAGTGACTCAAGAGGCATATGAAATTATTATTTATAAACAAGGAGAAAAGGGAGGGAGGGAGGGAGGGAGGGAGGGAACGTGTGACCCAAATCCCAACAGGTCGCATTGCACGCCGTCTTTCTCCTTGTTCCCTGCATTTTAACCTGGACTCAAGGCTAATTCGTGAAAATGATACTATAGCCAACACTTACTCAGAACCTCCTAAAAGAAAGGATAGTATGCTAGACCTGTGGAATATAAGAATTGCCAAAGCCCCTTGTGTCCTCGGGAACTGAAATTTACCCCAGGAGTCCAGATAGATACGTTCAAAACAAAGTAACAGTTGGATAGCTTGCAAAACTTCCAAGGTTTGCTCTAGCGGGTTCCACGTATGCCCAAAATTGTTACTAAGGGCTCTTTGTGGTCACATTGAATCTAGTGGCAAACACTGGAGTAACGTAGATGCCTTGTAATGAAAGCATGATTAAGTACATTGATACGATTAATACAACCATACTACGGGAAACTGTGTAGCCATTAAAAAGATCAGTTTTTTAGGTCAATTTCTGCATTCTGACACAGGAAGATACCCAATGTATCAATGAAAAAAAAGGCAAGTTACACAATAGACACCATGGTCCAACTTTGTTGTGTATTGTCTGCTAGGACTGTTATAACACATACCACACATTGGGATGCTTACGCAATAAAAATCCATTTTGTCCCAATTCTGGAGGCTGGAAGGCTGAGATTTTTTTTTTTAATTTTTTTTAATGTTTATTTATTTTTGACAGAGAGAGAGAGAGACAGAGCATCAGCAGGGGAGGGGCAGAGAGAGAGGGAGACACAGAATCCGAAGCAGGCTCCAGGCTCTGAGCTGTCAGCACAGAGCCCAACACGGGGCTCGAACTCACAGACGGTGAGATCATGACCTGAGCGGAAGTCGGACGCTTAACTGACTGAGCCACCCAGGCGCCCCTGGAAGGCTGAGATGAATGTGTTGGCCGCATTAGTTTCTCCTTCTGCTTGTCTTGTCACGGTGTTCTTTGTGCGTCTCTGTCCCAATCCCTTTCTTACAAGGGCAACTAATCCATTTTGGGTTAGAGCTCCCTCTAAGGGCCTTGTTTTCATTGAATTACATTTTTATTTATTTATTTTTTAATTTTTTAAAAATGTTTATTTTAGACAGAGTGTGAGCGGGGGAAGGACAGAGAGAGAGGGAGACACAGAATCCGAAGCAGGCTCCAGGCCCCGAGCTGTCAGCACAGAGCCCGACGCGGGGCTTGAACTCACGAGCCACAAGATCCATGACCTGAGCCGAAGTCGGACGCTCAACCGACTGAGCCACCAGGTGCCCCTCATTGAATTACATCTTTAAAAGCCCTGTCTCCAAATACCTGTCTCTGAGGTCCTGAGGTCAGTCAGTTCAGGGCTTCTGTGCATGGATTGTGGGCAGGTGTAACTCAGCCCATAAGAAGCTCCCTAAAAACTCTGTATAAGAAGGATTTTCATTTTTAGTGCATTTTTCTGAATTGCTAGAAATTTTATAATGAGCACTCATTCCCTATGATAACTAAGCAATTCTTTAACACCTAGGATATCAATCTTTATGACTGAAGTTGCTTCCAAATACAAGTTTTGTTTTGGTTTTTAAAGTGTGTGCCAACAGGGACGGAGCCACAGGCCATGTCTCTAAAGGACATTGGTGCCATCCTCCCATAGGGATGACACTGCCTTGAAGCAGAGAGGAGGGGTGACAGGCATGGCACCCCGTGGCAAGAACCAGAATCAGAAAATCATCCAAAAACAACACAAAAAGGCAAAGATAAACTGAGCAGCTTTCAGGAAGAAGATCAGAGGAAAGGGGGTGCCTGGGTGGCTCAGCGGGTCATGATCTCATGGTTCGTGAGTTCGAGCCCCACCTCAGGCTCTGTGCTGACAGCATGGAGCCTGCTTCAGATTCTCTCTCCCTCCCTCTCACTGCCTCTCCCCTGCTTGCTCTCTCTCTCTCTCTCAAAATAAATAAAAATAACTTAAAAAAAAAAAGATCAGAGGCAAGTGCCTCTCTGAATTTTCCATTTCTCAAGAAAGCTGTTTTAAAAGATTAGTCAGTTATCTACATTTTTGTAAATGAGTGGTCTGAAAAAATGTATACCATCTGACCGGATACTGATAAAGTGCGACATTAAAAAGGGGACACATCTATCAAATATACGTAAAAATGTTTGAAAAGAGCTGTATGGAAACAAAAGTTCCACGTAAATAGGCAAATTCAAATTGACTATTAAAGCAGTCACCGAGAGGATTGATAATGTGCAAACAAAGATACAAAACAGGGAAGGAAACACTTTTAATGCAAGAAGATAAAGTGATACTCAAATAGGGCATTATAAAGATAGAACAAAGAGAACAAATTTGATAAGCAAGAGTAAAATTTGAAGAACGCTTTAAAAAAAAATGGGTTATGAGTTGAATTGGGTCCTCCCCCAGGAAAAATAAATAAATAAATAAATAAATAAATAAATAAATAAAAATAAATAAATATAAATAAATAAACAAAACGTATCTTGAAGTCCTAACTCCTCGCACCTCAGCATGGGACCTTATTTGGAGGGAGGGTTTTTGCAGATCATCAGGTTAAGATAAGGTCACTCGGGTGGGCCCGAATCTGACCGTGTCCTTACAGACAGGAGACGTTTGGACATACAGATGCACACAGAAGGAGGACGGTGTGAAGACAGACAAAATGACATGTGCAGGATTGGAGAGATGAATCTACACGCCAGAGAAGGCCAAACGTCATGGCCAGCCACCAGCGGCTGGAAAGAGGCAAGGAAGAATTCTCTGACAGGTTTCAGAAGGAACATGGCCAGGCCAGCATACTTTGGCTTCAGACTTCTGGCCTCCAGAACCAGGAGGGAACAGATTCTCTTGTCGTAAGTCACCCACTTTGTGGTATTCTGTGACAGCGGCCCCAGGAAACCGGTACACTGATATAGATACAATGAGATTACAAAATAAAGAAGTTTCTGGTTTTTGCCAAAACATGAGACAATTTCAAGACATTTTTTTCTGAAAAATCATTGATTTGGGGGGCTCCTTAGGTGGCTCAGTGGGTTGAGCGTCTGACTCTTTGATTTTGGCTCAGGTCGTGTGATCCCAGGGTCATGGGATGGAACCCTGAGTCCATGCAGAGCATGAAGTCTACTTGGGTTCTCTCTCTCTCTCTCTTTCTCTCTCTCTCTCTCTCCCCCTCTGCCCTTCTCCCAAACTCTCTAAATTAAAAAAAATTATATATAGGGGCACCTGGGTGGCTCAGTTGGTTCAGTATCTGACTCTTTGATTTCAGCTCAGGTCACGATCTCACAATCATGGGATCGAGCCCCACGTCAGGCTCAGCACTGACAGTGCAGAGCCTACTTGGGATTTTCTCTCTTTCTCAAAATAAACTTAAAAGTAATTACAATAAAAAGCTTTAAAAATTATTGATTTTGCTGGGATAAGAAAAAATAAAGAAGGTTTAAACTATTCGCACAAATTTGGATTTTTTATGATAGTAGTAATGCCATTGTAAAAAAAATTAGTGAAGAAATGCATAAGGAGAAAAACAAGTTAGCTGCAATTTCACAACCACCAGGTGGGAGCATTTCTTTCTAGGCTTTTCTTTATGCAATATACATACCACGCAGATGCACGCACATGCGCACACACACACACACACAATTTTGACCTGAAGTGCCTCTTAATTTTGATTCCAACTTTCTTCCCCCAAATAATTCATAATAGGAAATAATCTTCATGATACAAGAAGTTGCCTGTATGATCAATCAAATGCGTGTTCCATGGTATTTAGCTGTTTAGAATTAGGGCAGTCAGGGTGTTTCCAATTGATGGTTACTATAAACAACTTCACAGTCTTTGTCCAACCCAGCCTGAGTGCCCATCCCGTGATCCCCACCAGACCTCCTGTTAAAGCCATCCGCCCATCTCCTCTGACCTTCAGTCTTCATTTCAGACACTGGGTCCTTCTGAGGGCTGACAACATCCAGAATACGGCCATGAGAGTAAACAAAGCATTAAGGGCATTGGAACTATAGGCTTTTATAAATAAAATTTGGAAATCTGGGGCATCAAATGATTTGGGCCATATAGTGGTAGGTTTTTTCATTCCTGTGTTGATGAAGGCCAGGGAACTGTGCGGCATCCCAGAGCAAATATTTCACAGCTACGATGTTTCCCCCCGGTGGGAAGTCGGGGTCAGGGATGGGAGGAGGTACATATACACCCCTCCCCATGACCCCCGACTCCTGCCTCGCACTTAAAAATTCTTAACAGGACTATGGTCATTCGGGAAAACTAAAGTGAATAATTTTTTTTTTAATTTTTTAATGTTAATAATGTTAATGTTTCTTTTTGGGAGAGACACAGTGTGAGTGGGGGAGGGGCAGAGAGAGAGAGAGAGAGAGAGAGAGAGAGAGAGAGAGAGAATTCAAAGCAGGCTCCAGGCTGTCAGCACAGAGCGGGAACCGCAAGGTCACAACCTGAGCCGAAGTCAGATGCTTAACCGACTGAGCCACCCAGGTGCCCCTAAAGTGAAGGATTTTAAAACTCTCCAGGCTTCATAGTAAAGCACAGACACTTTTGAAAGAAAAAGTCTGTGATTTTAAAATACTGAGATGTAAGCCACATAAGTCAGTTTTCCAGGGTCCTCGATAATTTTGTCAGTAATTTCTTTCATATTGTAAAGAGATCCTGAGATCAAAAAGTTAAGAGTACTCCTGGCTTACCATGTGGAAAATCAAACAGGTAGGAAATCCTCGGGTTGTAAAATACGATAGTCTTTAGGGACTGCCCCTTCCTCGCCCAACATGTGAGCATTCATGCAAGTTAAAAAAAAATGTGAAAAACTGGGGAAATCTTTAGGTATAATGCGTCTTTTAGTCAACATCAAAGCATTTACACTGGAGAGACTCCACAAATGTAGGAAATCGTAGGAAAATCTTCACTTGTGTCTTGCCTTTGATTAAACAGAAAAGCTCACACGGAGATTTCTATGAAGAAACCCTGTGAGGGCAGGCAGTGGGGTAAACTTGCAACTCAACCCTCTCTTTCCAGAGGACACATTCTAAAGAGAGAATCTTAAAAAGCACTCACTGCAGAAGAACTTTCAGCATCAAAAAACTATTGGAGAGATACCTTAATTCTGTACAGTAATCCGTTCAGGAAAAGCTTCAATCGGACACATCTTATTGCATAACCTAGAACTCACGCAGGAGAGTCATTTTTCTCCACAAAGAACCGAGGATTAACTTAACAAGGCATCGCCAAATGGAAAAGTTGCTTCCGAAAGAATCCCACCAACTCAACAGTATTATTCAAAGGTTATCCGTAAACAATGATGTTAATGGGAGTTTGCTGGGAAAAGTCAGAACTTGCAAAATGCATGTAACGTTAGACGCAGACACAGACGCGCATTGTGGTTATAATTTTGTTAACATTTGATTCCCTCCAGAAAAGTTACAGAATGCCCACTCAGGGAACCATGGACCATTATTAAGAGCCTGCAGTTAGAGGGGATTTCCAAACAGAAGTGCCCTTGGAGCATACATGCTTGTAAGTAGACGGATTAGAACCAGAGACAAGTTTTGGTTTTGGTTTTGTTTGGGGGGCGGGAGGCGGTCAGACTGATAACCTATCACTTAAGTCAGACTGTACATGTGTACATAGATGCTCTAGCAGAAGAATCTTTCCATGACAGTATCGACCTACCTTAGCCTAAAGTTATAGTTGTTACTTAGTGTGGTACAAGTATTAAGCGACTAATGTTTAAAATAACAACATGAGCCAAGTTGATGACACAGAAATGAGGCACCATCATATCTAAGTTGATGCAAAACACAATGAAGCTGCTAGATCCTTTTTGTTACAGTTGCAGGATTCCATACAACCACCTGCTTTTATAGAAGTGCTACGTTAGCCTAAAGGTCCACACACCTGGGGTTTCATCAGAAACAAACATCAAGTGGCCGCTGAAGACTGGGAGGGGTCGGTCTCTGAGACATCACGGCAGGATGGAATTCTTCCACAATTACAGGATTAAATGTTGGCATAAAACCTTGATTTATGCCACATTGCTTTTAATCCCCCCCCCCCCACACACACACACACAAATTTTATCTAATAATTCAACACGTCATGTTATGTGAATATTCTAAGTGTAGAACACATTTTATCAGGACCGCCTTCTGCGGAGTCAAAACCGTAATGGAAAGGAGGCATCAGGAAGGGTGAGAGAAGGGGAGAAGAGAAGAATGCTATAGGAAACAAAGTCAATTAAGAGCAGAATTTCTAAGATTAAAACATTCCCAGGGCGCCTGGGTGGCTCAGTGGGTTCAGCGTCCGACTTCGGCTCAGGTCATGATCTTGCCGGTCTGTGGGTTCGAGCCCTGCGTTGGGCTCTGTGCTGACAGCTCGGAGCCTGGAGCTGCTTCGGATTCTGTGTCTCCCTCTCACTCTCTGGCCCTCCCCCGCTCACACTCTCTCTTTCTCAAAAATAAACACTTAAAAAAAAATGTGTCTTAAGTTCCCTTCAAATGGATTGGCTAGGCCAAGAAAGAAAATTCTCCAAACTCCTTTTACAACAAGTATTTCAGGACTGTCAATTAACGTTTGACTTTATTATAGTTTTTTTTGAATAAAACAAAATATTGAGTTTTAATATCAGAAAGTTTTTACTTATCTTTATTCTTCAAACTTCGTATCAAGTTACAAATGAATAGTCTGTACCATGAAGCTACGTTGCTTATGATGTACACTTCCCCGGGCGGAAAACAGCAATAACCAAGAATACACAGAAAATGAACTCGCAGTGAAGAACCAACTGTTAAGTATAGAGAAAGGACACATTACATTTCAGTGTGGCCCAATACGTATACTGTTAAAAGCGAATCCCCTTTAAAACATCACCGATGTACCTAATACTCTTACAAAAGAAAGAACTCACACACAGAGATTTTATTTTGTCGTTTTAAAGTTGTATCCCAGGGAGTAACTGCTTAAAAACTGTAAAATGTTGTGATTTTACCAGCAAAAAGTTATTCCAGGATAATCTTTTTTTTAAACATGGCTGAAAAAATTGCAAGCTTTAGAGAACACCATGGATATCAGATCCATTATTTAAAAACAAGCAGTACTCATAAAGTAGAGGCCACTTTCAGTTTTGTTCTGTTGTCGGTAAAAACCTGTTTAATTGCAGCTGAAAAATCCCAGCAGGAGAGGTTGCGGAAGCCGGGCGAGAGGAGGAGTGGAGTTAGCCACAAATCTGCCCTCTAGAAACCCCTCCACTTACTGTAACAGGAAAGGCTGAAGAATTCTGTTGTAACTTCCTTCCAGAAAACAAGTTCTTCGGAATCATTCTTGTAGGGTCTATGGTCTATTTTCAGATGTATTGGATTTAGCAACTTATTCTGAAATTCTTCAAAGTTTTTCTCCCCAGGCATCTTTTGGCTAAGCCGGTATTTTCTATAACAAAATCTTCGTTGTTGGGTTTTTGTTTTGGTTTTTACACCAACTGGTTCTTTTTGAAAGGGTGATATTAAAATATATCATTTTAAAAATATATCACAGAGTCATTTGTTTGAAAGTGGATTCTCCTCACTTAATTTCACATTCTGCTGTGGCATGACACCCGGCATCTGGGATTTTAGGATTCAAAGGAATCATCAAAAATGGAAGAAAAATGGAAGTAGATGCAGATTAAACCAGCCTTCATCGATAGTTCCGAAAAGAAACAACTTTTATTCTGAATCAGGGGTAAGCTGCACATTCACCTGAAGCTGTTTCAAGTCACAATTATATTGTTCTCTCTCCTTTGAAGCACTGACCCTTTTTTTCTAAGTACAACTTCAAGTCATTTGAAAGCAAATAATAATACTAAAGATCAAGCATCAGAAACAAATTCTCCACCCACCCTGACTTTCATTTTTAGATTCCCAACATCCTGATATGTTCCATTTCATTTCTTTCATGGTTTAACTTCTTGGCAATTTTCCCAAACTTTATGAAAATTTAAACTATGACAAGGAGAAATGCACTCCAAACAGAATACAAATAGACACAAATACAAGAAAAAAGTTCAAAACACAACACCGTATTGCAGTATCCCCAAACATGACGTGTATGTGACATGACCAAAAGCTACATGGCCCTGGGTCTCAACACTCCCACTATGCTACACAGATCTACATTCAGAACTTTTTGTCCTTTTTTCTTTGTCTTTTGATGCCTAAAGTAACTGAGAAACAAGAAAATAACCAATATAACATTTAAAAAAAAAAATGGTACCTATGTTTTTTTTTTAAGTCTTGAACACCTCTTCCTTCGTTGGTGCAATATTACTCTTGATAAATGCTCAAATAACACTAGGCAAGCAACACACACGAAAAGACTTACTATGTTATCATACAAGCAGTGTTTTTGGAATCATAAATAACTCCTACAGTAACATAAAACACCTACAAATTAAATCTTAAGTCACCTCGGTATAAAGTGAATTAAATTCTCCTGTATCTTAGTCAGAATGCCAGTATCAGAAGCATTCTACATGTTCTCAGTTTCTGTTTCACAGAAAGGGTAAGGTGCTTTTTTAATAAGCTGCCAACAGACACACACACACACACACACACACACACACACACACACACAACCAGTGCAAACTATCAAGAGGAAAAACACCCTAATTTTGCAATGAGACAGGATTACACATCTCGACTCAAAGTCCAGAAGTGGACAGAATGATCTTCCAGGATTGATGTGCTGTAAATACAGACAACTCAGCGTACATATGGTCATGAAATAAAGAATAGGTTTCTATGCTTTGTGTTTTAAATTCCACCCCAATTTTTAGGATTGCTTCCAACTCTTAAAAAAAAAACAAAAACAAAAACCCCAGCTAAGATATCTTATTTTCGAAGCTACCTAGAAGACCCTGAACATTCTGAGCATCAGCCACTGGACACTAATTATCCACTGGTGCTACACCTGCCGTGTTTTCTTCTTTGCTACTGAACCTAACGCCCTAGTGCTATTTCGTTTCATGCAGCACCAACCAAACTGCATTGTTTCCCTAATAAAAAATAAATACATAAAGAAGACGCTGCCAGGCATATATTCACAAGGTCTCAATTTCTCAAAACATAAGCGTGGGTATATTTATTTCTCTCAAATGCATACAAGACAATAATTACACAGCAACAAATCTTTTGTTCAACAATGATTTGATTCATAAGCGTCTGAATTTACATAATTTCACATCCATACCCTTGCATTTTTAAATACTGTAAGTAAAAAAGCCCCCCAAATAACCAATTCTTATATTTCCTATTTATCCCTCTATACATCCAAACTTTAAAAAGTTACAAACTCAACATTATACAGAACATATAAATCATGTTTAAAAACTTGAGGTTTTAAAATCACCGTTCCCCAAAATGATTTGGAAAGTCCTCATGCTGACAAGTGCAGTCCTAGGTGGTAAGTTGGAAAGGGGCAAGAAAGAAGAGGCAGACACCAGTTTGCTGTCTTAATGTTTTACTAATCCTGTCAGTAAAAATGGCGACGTCATGAGAAGTAACAGTTTAGGCTTTAATACGAAGAATGGGGTTTGCCTCACAGCTGGAGACACGCACTTCAAGTATTTTCCTATTTGATCTGAGCTCCCTGTAGCAAACCGTGCTGAGAGAGAAGAACTACTTTCTTCCGTACATCCGCTCAATGTCCGCCTGGTAATGTGTTTTAAGCTCTTTGCGTTTCAGCTTGAAGGCGTCTGTCACCAGGCCAGTTTCGGGGGTCCACGGTTCAGGGCTCAAACGAATTTTTACTGGAATTTCAAATTTTTCTAGACTTGCTGAGATGGTGGAAAAGAAAAAAAATAAAACATAAATGCAAAGGCATGAAAAATGTGCAATTATGATTCTTAGCGAACAATGTAACTTCCCCAATCTTTGGTGAACACCCAACATCCCACGAACCTCGCTCGTGATAATCCATGCCTCAAAAAAGGCTAGTAGAAGTACAAATAAACAAATAAACAAAAAATAGATACGTATGAGAACTGTAATAGCAAAAAGCCACTTAAAAAATCTACCTGACCGCCAACAGAATGAGTTGGATTAAGTTAAGATACAGGCACATAGGGGGGCGCCTGGGTGGCTCAGTCAGTTGGGCGTCCGACTTCAGCTCAGGTCACGATCTCACAGTCCGTGAGTTCGAGCCCCGCGTCGGGCTCTGGGCTGATGGCTCGGAGCCCGGAGCCTGTTTCCGATTCGGTGTCTCCCTCTCTCTGCCCCTCCCCCGTTCATGCTCTGTCTCTCTCTGTCTCAAAAATAAAATAAACGTTTAAAAAAAAAAAAAAAAAAAAAAAAAAGATACAGGCACATAGGGCGCCCGGGTGGCTCAGTCAGTTAACCGTCGGATTTCAGCTCAGGTCAGGATCTCACAACTCACAATCATGAGATCGAGCCCCACGTCAAAAACAAAAACAAAAACTGGAATATAATAGGCATAAAATGGAATATAATTCAGTCATTAAAAATGAGTTAGATCTATATGGCATGGGTGTGTAAAGATATGTGCAATATATCGTTAGGCTAAAAAGAGGTAGTTTTTTTTAATACTAGACAAATGTTACACAGGTAGATATTCAGGACGAGAAGGATACACACCAAACCATAAAACGGACACCTCTGGGGCCTAAGAGGGAGGATTAAGGAAAAGCAAATGTCACACACCTATTTGTTTCGAGTTTACTGTAAAGAGCATAATCACTTTAATAAAGTTTAAAGAGGACCCTGTCATTGAAGCTTGTCAGCATATTCAGCAGAAGCTATGAGGACACAATGTTTGCTCACTATCGCTATCGTGTTCCTAACACACTGTTGGATACCCAGGAGGTTCTCAATAGCAGAGGGCTGGAGAGGGAGAGAGGGATGGGAAAGGAAAGGGAGGGATGGGGACAGGGAGGGAAAACAGGGAGATGTTGTTTTGAAGGAATATGTTTCTTTAATAAGAAGGGTTTATTTTTCAGCATTCGTTCAACAAATAAATATTCATTGAAAAAATACCACGCAAAGTGCTTTACTAAGCACTCTTTAAAAAATACAAAAAACGGGGCGCGTGGGTGGCTCAGTCAGTTAAGCATCCGACTTCTGTTCAGTTCATGATCTTGCAGTTTGTGGGTCGCGCTCTGTGCTGACAGCTCAGGTCATGATCTCACAGTTCATGGGTTGGAGCCCCGCGTAGGGTTCTGTGTCTCCCCCTCTCTCTGCCCCTGCCCTGCTCATGCTCTGTCTCTGTCTCTCAATAATAAAGAAACGTTGAAAAAAAAAATTTTTTTTTTAATACAAAGACAGTTTCTGTTCTCAAGTGGTATTACAATCTAACAAGGATAAAGAGGTAAACAGGTAAATACACGCTTACTCGCTCACTAAATTGAAGACGGGTAAGTGCCTTGGGAGCAAAAGAGGTATTCGTTTTAACTTGTAAACATAAACACTGACATACCAAGGTTTTCTTCTTGGAAGATTACAACTATTTCAGGAGTGGTACAATAGGAAAAATAGGTAGGATTCAGTAGGCAGAGAAGGAAAGATTAGGACCTGAGGTCCCCCGGTAGGGAAGAAAACACATCTTCTGGAACAATGCTGGGAGTGTCCGACCACAGCAAACCCCCTCAGGCGTTAAGGTTCCGCTTAAGAATGTAACAGACCCCACCGGCTCCCCCTCAGGTTCCCCTCAGGAATCTGACTCAAGACCTGACTAAAAAGTAAGTAGCAGACTTACTTTTAGGTGTCACCCGTAGGGAAAAGGTGTGCCCACAGACCACCCCTCACACAGTGGAATCGGGCCAATCAGAACTGGACAACGCAGCACCTTGACTTATCCAGCCAGCAAGGGTAGGACCTGAGAGGCGGGCGGTGACCAGAACCTTATAAAAAACAAGGGCCCTCGCCTATAGTCGCGGCCATTCACTTTCCAATGCCCTCTCTGTAAAGACTGCTTTCCTACCATTCTTCCTTTCGGATCTAATCCCCAGTCAACTTCCTCCTGCTGCTCATTCAGTGCCCACTTCTTCATTCTTCAAAGCAGCGGGACAACGAACCTCGGGCATTGAGGTAAAAGTCCTGCAACAGTGGGGCACTTGGGTGGCTCAGTCAGTTAAGTGTCCGACTCTTAATTTCAGCTTAGGTCATGATCTCGCAGTTTGAGTTCAAGCCCCACATCAGGCTCTGCGCTAACAGGGCAGAACCTGCCTGGGGTTCTCCCTCCCTCTCTCTCTGTCCCTCCTCTGTTTGCTCGCTCTCTCTCTCTCTCTCTCTCTGTCAAAATAAATAAATAAACTTAAAAAAAAAAAAAAAAACTTTAAAGTAAAAAAAAAAACAAAAAAAAAAAAAAACAACAACTATTTCAAGAGTGCTTTGCTAGAGGGAAAACCACTGTTAGCAAAAGCAGCCAGGCCCGGACCTCAGGACTCAAGGGGCAGAGGAGTCTGGCACTCCGTAGATGTGGGAGAGACTAAAAAGCACACACTGGAGACCACATTTAAGGTTTTCAATCTCGAACTGCTCGGTACTGGACTCTGTGCCTTGACTCAAGATTATGTCATGTGTAGTGATAGCCTCCACTCAGAAAAATAAATGCAGCTACAGCTACGTGACCCGTCAGAGGAAGGAGCGCTGTAATGGGAATAGTCCTTTTTTATTTTGTGTCTGTACGTATGTTAAAGCAACTATTTATATTTTCTTCCTTCTTATTCTGTCATAACAGACATTAAAAAACTTTATATCACTGTATTTAAGTTACAGGAGGGGCCCCTGGGTGACTCAGTCGGTTGAGCATCCCACTTCGGCTCAAGTCACAATCTTGTGGTTTGTGGGTCCAGACCCCGTGTCAGGCTCTGTGCTGACAGCTCGGAGCCTGGAGCCTGCTTCGGATTCTGTCTCCCTCTCTCTCTGCCCCTCCCCCACTCGTGCTCTGTCTCTCTCTCAAAAATAAGTAAAAACAGTAAAAAAAATTTAAGTGACAGGATATCACAGAAGACAAGAAGAGTAAAAATCACTCACACGGTGTGTACCCTCTTCTGCGGAAAAGGCTGATGTGTTTTCAGTTGTGTGCAGGGCGGACGTAGCACATCAGGGGGGAGTCTTTGTTACTGTCCTTGCTTAGAAATCAACTAAGCTCTAAGGAGATGTACACGGGGGCCAGGCTGACAAGTCGCGGACTGGGAAGGTCCATTTTATCTATCGACCGGGCTACATCCGAGTTCCCAGTTATTTAGTTGAACGCTAGTCCACGGGTTGAAGATATTTTGTACATATGATTAAGTCCATAATCAGTTTGCTTTATGGGAGGAAAACTGTCTCAGATAAACAGTGGGTCCAATTCGGTCCACTGAAAGGCCGTAGGAGCAGAGCTGAGGCAGTCTGCCCTATGGATTCCCAGCTTTGCCTAGTCGGCCCCCAAAGATCCCGGAAACCAAGTCTCCACAGTAAGTCTCCGTCTCTATAACCTACTAATTCAGAGGACAGAGCATTTTACTTAAGAATGAGGTTGGATCCCTTCTTCACATCACATAAAAATGAACTCTGATGGATCCAGTAAGAGCTGAAAGTAAGAGCTGAAACTAAAGTTCTTAGAATGAAACACAGGACTGTCATTTGAATCAGGCAGTGGTTTCTCAGATGTGGCACCAGAAGCACAAGCAACAGAAGGGGGGAAAATGTATCTTCCAACATTAAAGCTCTTATACTTCAAAGGATACCATGAAAGAAAGTAAAAACACAGGGACGGACGCCTGCGTAGCTCAGTCCCTTAAGCGTCCTACTCTTGATTTCGGCTCAGGTCATGATCTCACAATTTGTGGGTTGAAGCCCCATGTCAGGCTGTGTGCGGACAGCTCAGAGCCTGGAGCCTGCTCTGGAGTCTCTGTCTCCCTCTCTCTGCCCCTCCTCCACTTGTTTTCTCTGTCTCTGTCTCTGTCTCTCTCTCTCTCAAAATAAATGAACATTAAAAAAAGTAAAAATACAGCCCACAGAATGGGAAAAAATATTTACAAATTTCTTATCCGATTACAGCCTTGTGCCTGGAATATATAAAGAACTTGTACAACTCAATAATAAAAAGGCAATCCTATTTAAAAAATGGGCAAAGTCCAGCTTCGGCTCAGGTCATGATCTCGCAGTTTGTGAGTTCAAGCCCCGCGTCGGGCTCTGTGCTGACAGCATGGAGCCTGGAGCCTGCTTTGGATTCTATGTCTCCTCCTCTCTCTCTGCCCCTCCCCCACTCATGCTCTGTCTCTCTCTCTCTCAAGAATAAATAAACTTAAAAAAAAATTTTTTTTTAATGGGCAAAGGATCTGAATAGATATTTCTCTAGAAGATATACAATGGCTACTAAATATAAGAAAAGATGCTCAACATCATTAGCCACCAGGAAAATATAAATCAAAACCACAAGACCCCATACTTCATACCCAGTAGGATGGCTAGAAGCCAAAGGATGAACAGTAACTAACAAGTGTTGCAAGGCTGTGGGGAAACTGGAAGCCAACACTGATGGGAATGGTGAGAGGATGTCACCGTTTTAGAAAACAGTTTGGGAAATACTTGGAAAAAAGTATTCCGGTAAACAGTCTGGTACTTCCTCAAAAGGTTCAACGTAAAGTTAACACAGGCCTAGCAACTCCACCCTGATGTATCTTCCCAGAAGGGAGCATGGCCACACAAAACCTGCACCTGAATGTTCAGAGCAGCATTATTCATTACCAACCCAAAGCAGAACCACCCAAATGTCCCAGTCTCGTTGCGGCCCCCCAACACACACACACACACACACACACACACACACACACACACACACGGGGTACAGGACCTATCCGTATCAGCAGCTCCCAGTACACTAACAGTGTAGAAAACGCAAGAAGAGAGCCTTGGACAGTTCAGGGTGGGCCAGGGTGGCCAGGAAACAGCTGAGGTAAGAGCAAGGGCCAACCCAGAAGACAGAAGCTGCAGAGGCCAGAACATTCCGACTCATGCACATGAGCCACGGGAGCAGGTGACGCGAGCCCTGTGGACGCACTGGGATGCAGGCCTGACCAGCATGTGCCTCCATCCAACCAACGGCAGGGAAACACCAGGAATCGGCGTCACCGGGCCTGTGATACAAGAGCCTACGTAATAAATTCAAGCGCTCTCTCCTCTCAGGCCTTAGGGTCCGGCTGCCACTCACTCACCTGAAACAGCAGCTTCGGAAAGCACTTTGAGCACCTCGTTCTCCATTTCACAGCTGTTGCACAGTTCCTCCCACGTCCCCTGAAGTCCCTTCTTCCGGGCGAGTTCCGTTAGTTCCTTTTGATTTGGCACGACAAATCCAATGACGTAGGAATGGTAACTGCGATACACGAAGGACAACGTGGCTGAGGCACCGTGCTTACCAACGACACAGACGCGGCTGCAATCAGCCCGGGACTACTCGAAAGGACACACACGAGGCGTGTTTGGTACCAGCCCACTCATTTCAAGCGACGGCCACCGCGACTGCCCGATTCGCCATGGGCTCCAGGCTCTGACAGAGCTCACTGCTAAGCACACCTTAATCTGATACTTGATGACAAAGTTCAAACATGTGTAACTGTTACCAATAGCTCCGTGGATACATCTCTTAAAAGAAAATTACAAGTATTAGAAAAATCTGCTTTTAAAAAAGTTTGTCATTCACATCAACTGGCTAAACAAAAATAAAAGCTAATGTAAATTTGAAGTTAGATCTAAAGATGGGGCGTCTGGGTGGCTCAGCGGGTTCACCGTCTGACTTCGGCTCAGGTCATGACCTTGCAGTTCGTGAGTTCAAGCCCCGCATCCGGCTCTGTGCTGCCGGCTCGGAGCCTGGAGCCTGTTTCAGATTCTGTGTCTCCCTCTCCCCTCTCTCTCTGCCCCTCCCCCACTTGTGCTCGCTCTCAAAAATAAACATTAAAGAAAAAAAGTTGTGTCTAAAGAAATTTGGGAGCAAATCAAAGTAACGTGGTTGTATTCTTTTCTTTTGTTATCATGAGCATTTGGTGACAGAGCCTTAGGTGGCCTGCCCATGGCACTACGGAATGGCAAGCAGTGTGCCAGGGAGAGAAGGGCGGTCTGATTACTATCACACACGTAAAATCCAGAACTGTAGCATCGCTAAAGAAGTTACCTCATAGCTAATTAAAGGGCAGAATAATTTATAATTCAATGAAGTAAATCTTTAAAATCTCGAAAGTTTCTAAGTTGGTTCTTCTGGCAGCAGATTTTACTTTTTCATAATCACCACTTTATCAACTGCTGTGGTGTGGTTCCCTGGCTGCCCGCAAAGTAGCTGATCGCGAACAGCGGAGAATAAATTCCCCCCAGAACACCGCAGTGCCAGTCTGAGATTCCGGCACATTTCCCAAGAATACACTTCTGGGATTTTTAACTTTAAGCTCTCCTTCCCAGCTGCCTCTATTATCATCACGGACTAGAGATGCTATGTGTTCAGCCACAGCTTAACGTAGCTTAAGGCAGAAGCCCTCGGCCCGGCCCGGGTCCCAAGCAGGCCCAGGTTTAGAGCAGGATGATGAGTGCTGAGCGGAGTGTGGCTTGGTGACTCTGTTTCTCCAACTTCCTTCTTCACCCCCCTTTGCTCTGACTGGTTCTGGGAAGCTTCCGTGTGCCGGGGACAGGTAGCTGGGGGTACCAAGGTGGCAGGAAGGAGGCCGTGATTTTCGTCACCTCCCTACCAGCCAGGACACCGCAGTGAGGTACGGAGCAGGAAACAGGGACACAGAGAAAGACGAGGAGGAGACGCACCACAAGGGAGGAATCAGTTAGTGTCTACACTGCGCTGAGAAGAGGCCTTTCCCAGAGACAACAGATAAGAAGGGAGAGTTCCTAGTATAATCTGGCAAAGAAGATTCATCGAGGAGGGAAATGCCAAAGGCACACAAACGTTCTGAGCAAAAGTAGGAGTTCTACTTTCTTACCTGTTTGCGTATGCACAAATGTTATCGATGAGTGAGAGATTCTTCAAAGCTGCCTCTACCTTCCCAAGAGAAACATATTCTCCTGCCTGCAGTTTCACAAGGTCCTTTTTACGATCTGGGGAGGGGAGCACATGAGAGATAGTCACAGTCAATACCTATGAATACTGGCCATTCCCGAAGTCATGTGCTATCAACTAAGGTCATTACAATAGTTACGCTAAAAGTAAAGGTACATAGTAAAATTAGACCCTAATGTTTGTAGTTTTAAATAAATTCTTCCAAAAAAGAAAATCAGCTTCTGACAAGGGACCCCGTCATCAGGGCCTCAGGTATGTTCTGCCGAACAGGCACGTGTCTGGGACCAGTTAACACCAGGAAGGTAAAGACTTCTCAGCGCCATCTGAAGGCTCACACACCGTCTGGAGAGCAGCGTGAGCAGGGACACATCACGTCAGGACAGTATGGCAGTGGTGAAGTGTCAAACCTCCCCAACCTGGCTTGGTCGGTTAAGCGTCCGACTTCGGCTCAGGTCATGATCTCACGGTCCGTGAGTTCGAGCCCCACGTCGGGCTCTGTGCTGACAGCTCAGAGCCTGGAGCCTGTTTCGGATTCTGTGTCTCCCTCTCTCTCTGCCCCTCCCCTGTTCATGCTCTGTCTCTCTCTGTCTCAAAAATAAATAAACGTTAAAAAAAAAAAATTAAAAAAAAAAACAAAAAACCTCCCCAACCTGCTGCTTTGGAAAGAATGCCTCCAAGTGAGGCCTGAGCGGAGTCCTGAGGGAAGACCGGACGGTCACCAAGGAGAAGAGCACTGGTAAAGAACACAGACGGGGCGGACACAGCCAGTGATGGAGGTGGAGGCGAACTGGGGCTCCGTTAACAGAGGTACACCGAACTGAGCCCCTAGCAGCAACGTGGCCCAGTGAGATCAGTGCTGAGGAATCACATGGTACGTGTGTGTGTGTGAGAGGGTGCGTTTCGGGAGGGATGTCAACGTCGACAGAGAGGAATTTCTTACAACGAGGTGACAGAAGGTGTAAGCCTGATCATGGGAAGAGGGCACAGAGAACGAAGACAACAGTCTTGAGGCATGTTTCACATGACACATCAGTAGGGTGTGGGTAAGATACGAGGAGTTGACTGAAGAGTCTCATCTCCTCCCGGGTTTCTAGGTAGCATGACTGGAAGAGAAATGCTATTAAGAAAAAAAGAATGTAAGAGGGAAGACGGGGAGCTATTTTTTGCCCCTGGGGGGGTCAATACTCGAACTGCCAGGCCTTCCTCACAGGCAAGGCCATGACACCATTCCAACAGGAGAGAGCCCTGTCCAATAACCTCTAAACAGCAAAGAATGCACAAAAAATAAATATTTCCTACTAAGAATTTGATTCTTTGAGGGTTATCTAATAATTCAAAATACCACTGCTATTGAACAGACTGAGACCTTCTAAAATGTCAAGCCTTAAAACTCCCACACAGTCCCTAGTATAAAATTTTATATTCCAGGGATGATACAACAGACTGTATCAACACTGCAGAAAGATACATTCTTATATTATTGAACAGCTTCTCTAAATATACAGTTATCTCTTTTGTAAAACTATTTCCAAAATGTCCACTATCAGGGGGGGAAAAAAAAAATGAGATAGCTCACCAATAATCTTTAAACAACCGTCAGGGTCAAACTCCCCAACATCTCCAGTACAGAGCCACCTCTGTCCATTTTCATCTTCAAAGAAATCAGCTTTTGTTTTTGCTTCATTTTTGTAGTATCCCATTGTCACATTTTGACCGCCAATAAGAATTTCACCCCTGGGGTGTGGCTTATCGGTATTAAAGTATCCACCTAGAAAACACAAATAATTTAGAGTTAATTCAACATTTTTATCCCTACGCCCATCATGTGAAAATTGGAAACTATGACTGTCTAAATAGGGAACATCTGATTTCAATCCAAAGAGTTTCCCAAAAGAAGTAAGGCAGACAGCATGAATGAGCAAAACCCATTAATATAGAACTAGGTACAAATTTTCAGTTGCTTAACCATAAGCACTTCTGCACTTAAAACCACTAGTCCAAGAAAAGAATTACACCGAAAAATCCAACACTTCCGGTATTAAATAATTACCTAGACTACACAGGTAAATCCTTTAAGGATTCTGTAGAGATTCTTACACATCTGATGAAAGTATTAAATCACATATTTAATAAAATACCTCTCTGTATAAAATCAAAATTACACTGTATTTAAAAGATTTATGCCTTACAGATAATTTCAGAATGATTCCAAGTTTAAATTTATTGAACATTTTCACTAATTCTGCTAAAAGATAATCAGACAATGGCATCAAACCCTCAGAATCTTTACTTTGAATAAAAGAAAAGTGCATCTAATCCAATCAGTGAAAATGTATGCACATTAACTGAAACAAATAATTTTTTTAAAAAGTGATTAGTATTGGGGTGCCTGGGTGGCTCAGTCAGTTAAGCATTCAACTTTGGCTCAGGTCATAATCTCACAGTTCGTGAGTTCAAGACCCACATAGGGCTCTGTGCTGACAGCCTGGAGCCTGCTTCGGATTCTGAGTCTCCCTGTCTCTCTGTCCCTCCACCGCTCATGCTCTGTCTCTCTCTCTCTCTCTCTCTCTCTCTCTCTCTGTCAAAAATAAACATTGAAAAAAAATTTTTTTAATAAAAAATAAAAAGTGATTAGTATTTAAATGGTATAAGCAACAGATTTTTATGAAATTACAGTAAAACTTTCCTTCTGATGACTCTAGATTGAAGTCCTCAGGGGAAAAGAAAGAAAAAAAATGTACAAATCTTCCATTTCATAGATTACACTTCATGGTTTTGCTTCCATATAATACACGTATGATCATTCCTAATTTATGGACATTATTCATTAAGCAGATTTCTCAAGTTTTTGCTATAATTCTTATTTGCATTTATGCAATAAGACAATAAGCAAAATGAAAACAATTCTATCTCTTCAGAATCATCCTTGAAACAAGAAAAAGAAACGCATTTGCATGGATCCTGATAGAGCAGTTCTATCACAAAAGACACGAGCACTCGTGGATAATTTTATATTCTAGAATAAGGACGAAAATGAAGCACAATTCCCATTTTAAAGTCGAAAATGACACCAGCGAACGCTCTGTGGGGACAACAGACTATTTACCTTCCTCCCAGTTCTTCAGTTTGATTTCACAGCAAACTAATGGTGCTCCCACTCGGCCAGTATTGTAGTCCCATACTAAAGACACAAATGAAAAAAAAAAAAAGTATTTGACTGGAGTGGTAAATAAACAGTTTCATTTTTCTGAATTACCAAAAGTGATGACTTATCCCAAAGCTTTCACATCCCCAGGGAATCTTTAAAAGCAGGAGTCACGAACTGGTAAACCACAAGCCGTGTGGCCTTGTTCTGTGTTTTGATTCTGAACTGGTTATGGACATTTGAAAATCCAGGACATTTTACACAGAAGTGTGGAATCTCCAGGAGAAACAGGGTCCACACGCCCAGCAGCAAGTGTGGCCCCTTGAGACGGCCACGCCTGATCCAGGCCCCCCAGACTCCTTCCTTACACCCATCGTGTATTCTCTTACCTCGGGGCTCACTCCGCTCCCCGCAGTGGCTGTCTGCTTCATGAGTCTAGAGCCCCGCTCTTATAAGGATGATGGCTCACGATGGTTTACACCTGTTCTGCTTTCTTATTAGACCTGATGGCTTTGTAGTACAAATAACCTCTCCTACCTTCTCCCTCCCACCCATCACTATTTCAGAGAGAGCCTCCCCGAATCAGCATACGCTATCATCTGTTTAAATTCATGCAGTGAGAGTTCAGAGACCAGGCTGGAGATCGAGGTTGGCTTGCAAGGATCTGGGAAAAGCACACACCATTACTGTGAATTGCTACTGTGTTATGTGCCCTTCTCAGGGGCAAATATCAGAAATAAAAGGCTTATCTTTAATACTTTACAGGTTGTTTTCTTTACACCATAAACTGTAACCGATTAATCACATTCAACGTGAATCTTAAAAACAGAAGACGTAAGGATCCTCAGGAGAAAGGAAGCATATATGCACGTATTTAAGGTTGCTTGTTTATTTCCTGCAAAATGAGACTTCGAAGTAGCTTCCAAAATACAGAAAATATCACTGAAAACAGGAAAATACAGAAGCAATGCAAGATAAACCTGCCATAAGAATGGACCACTGAAACAACTCAGCTAAGTAGGGGAAAATGATCAGTTAAAAGCTTGAGTATCTGTGAGTGCCTAGAAAATGCAAAGCAGCTTTTCCTAGTAGTGAGAAGCAAAGTAACTTTCCTCCATAAAGGGACAGACACATAATGCACTTTGGGATTCATCACCTACTTGGATAGTGGATCACCTCTTCAACCACGTCACCAGGACCCAGAAATTACCCTGGAATTTATATTCTCATACCCTGGAAATTATATTTTCTAGAACTGAATCTAGTTTCCCTCTCACACAGACCATGCCCATAAACCACTTCTGAGTTTAAGACTTAATATACACACCTAAACAACTCTACAAGACATGGTAATTTTTCTACACACAAAAAAACTTCTTACCTGATAGAAGAAAATAAATGTATATAATAAAGACAATGCTTGTTACTACAACTTCTTTTCCAGAATGCTAAGTAGCTTTTAGAGGACACATTGTAGTCTAACAGGAAAAATTCCTTCAACTACTGACTACTAGGTGTGCCTGATACAGTCTGGATACTGTATCAATAATCACCATCGTCCTGCACACGAATACCTTAACCGCTCTCATCTGATATACTGCCCGAAACAACCACCACCACACGGTGCCTGGAGCTGCACCCCAGCCTGTGCCGGCCACACCAGGTACTGATAACACCAACCTTCCGTAATCGTTCCTGCACCAGAAGATTCGGTGAGTCCGTACCCCTGCCCAACGGGACAGCAGAAACAGATGTTCATGAACCGCTGTGTGGTTGCAGAAAGCGGAGCGCCTCCACACAACAGAAGCCGAATGTTTCCACCTAGCAAGCCTCGAACTTTTCGAAAAATAAACCTTGCAACAAATAAAAATAAAAATAAATAAGCAGAGAATCACAGGATGTTAAAGCTGAGTGGGATTTTCCAAAGTAACCTCCTGACTCTGAGGGTCAGGCTCACCCAAGGCCACACCACCCATTCGGGAGATTCTCTGACCCACTACTTAAATCCTAACTCTTGTAAGTTCAACCACCAAGTAAAGAACATAATGACTTTTCTCTTAACTTTTCAAGTAACGTTTGAATTCAAAACTGCCAGGTTTAACTTTGTATAGTGACGGCAAACTAGTGACTTGCTTATGGCCAGAGCAATTAGTTTTATATTCTATAATATATATATCAATACTGAATAATCCTGTTGGATCTTAACACAACGCTTTTAATTTAGCATTAACATTTAGTTTATTTTTGAAAGACAGAGTGTGAGCAGGGGAGGGGCAGAAAGAGGGGGGATACAGAATCGGAAGCAGGCTCGCTCCAGGCTCTGAGCTGTCAGCACAGAGCCCGATATAGGCCTCGAACCCACGAACGGGGAGATCAAGACCTGAGCCAAAGTCAGATGCTTAACCAACGGAGCCACCCAGGTGCAGTCGGTTAAGCGCCCGACTTCGGCTCAGGTCTTGATCTCGCAGTTTGTGGGTTCGAGCCCCGCATCGGGCTCTGTGCTGACAGCTCAGAGCCTGGAGCCTGCTTCCGATTCTGTGTCCCCCTCTCTCTGCCCCTCCCCTGCCCATGCTCTCTCTCTCTCTCAAAAATAAACATTAAAAAAATTTTTTTAAAAAGCAAATTATTTTTTGCTTTTCATTAGAAATGTGTACATATTTGAATGACCTAACTCTTTTTAAAAATTTCACTGGATTCTGAAGTGTTTATTGTTTTTAAGATGTCTGCTAAATTAATGGGGCACGCCTGGGAGGCTCAGTTGGTTGAGTGTCTCTTGATTTCGACTCAGGTCACAATCCCACGGTCATGGGGTCCAGCCACGAGTCGGGCTCCAGGCTCCGTGCTGAGCATGGAGTCTGCTTAAGATTCTTTCTTGCTCACTGTCTCTGACCTTCTCCCCCAACTGCGTGCTGTCTAAAATGAATGAATGAATGAAAAAAGATGTCTGCTAAATTAAAAAAAATAAAATTCAAATATCTAATTAAAATATTTCTGGAAAGATACTAATAAAAAGATTACTTGCTAATCTTTATCAGAAAAAGAGAAGGGTTTTTTTTTTTTTTTTTAATATAACTCTGGAAAAGGTGAAGACTAAGCAGCAATCATTTAAAAAGTATTAACAGGCTTTGGGGTACCTGGGGTATTCAGTCACTTGAGTGTCCAACTTCGGCTCAGGTCATGATCTCACAGTTCGTGAGTTCGAGCCCCACATCGGGTTCTGTGCTGACAGCCCAGAGCCTAGAGCCTGCTTTGAATTCTGTATCTCCCTCTCTCTCTGCCCCTCCCCAGCTCATGCTCTCTCTTCTTCAATAATAAACATTAAAAAATAATAAATAAAATTTCCAGTTATGTTATATATGTATACATGTGTATATACATATATATATACATACATATATATACATACACATATGTATGTTAACAGGCTTTACAAAGTAGGTTATATATCCCACTAAGAAAAAAGCTAAAGTAAGGCAGGAAAAAAAACCAAAGTTTTAAATAATGTGGAGTATCTGAAAACTATATTAATATTCTCATAAAAACAAATTAAATGTTGGGGCGCATGGGTGGCTCAGTCGGTTAAACGTCTGACTCTTGATTTCAGCTCAGTTCATGATCCCAGGGTCATGGGATCAAGTCCCATAACAGGCTCCACTCTGAGTGTTGGGCCTGCATAAGATTCTCTCTCTCTCTCTCTCTCTCTCTCTCTCTCTCTCTCTCTCCTCCTCCTCCTCCTCCTCCTCCACTGCTTGCTCTCTCTCTCTAATAAAAATAAAAAATAAATAGATTTTAAAAAAATTAAATGTCATCTTTTGTGTTCTAATTTCTAAATTATTTACAATTAAATCTACTTAAATCTATTAGCACTATGAAAACAAAATAACAATAAGGCTGGTGGTAAAACCTGTCATTTAACACTTTAAACACAAAAGATTTACTCATATTTGGTTGCCATTTTATATTCATATTGAAATACATTTAAAAGCAAAGAGAAACTATTTCTCAACTAAAATCACATACCACATAATGTGTCAACAAAAAATAAAAGCACACATTTTTTTTTTTAAGTTTATTTACTTTGAGAGAGAGAGAATGGGGGAGAGGTGGGGGGGTGTGGAGGGAGGGAGAGGGACAGACAATGGGAGAGAGGCCAAGAGAAAAGGACATAGGGAGGGAGGGAGGGAGGGAGAATGGGGGAGAGGCAGAGAGAGAGGGACAGAGACAGAGGAGAGAGGCAGAGAGAGAGGGACAGAGACAGAGAGAGGAGAGA